>NW_025536889.1:0-44419 GCF_020615455.1 Coregonus clupeaformis
TGAGAAAGATAAAGTGAAGACATGAGCCAAATTTGTTATGGCAGCCTGGTAGTTGAATCCTAAGTATGGCAAATCATGACCTAAAACCAGGAACAACACTCCTGACATGTCACTAATACACTTTCATGTGCATTTATTTTAGTGAAAGCTGACAATGCAGTATATATTGGTGCTGGATCGTTGTATGATGTTGCTTTGGTGTATGATATTGTGCGAGTGCTCGGTGATTGCAGATGTGACTCTAATGCTGGTGCTGAAAGATGTGGTGCTTTAAAATCTGATATTCTTATATTTTAAATCTCTCAGGCATCAGATACAATGGATAGCATTAGGCTGTATGAAAGGCGCTGTGATTCTTTGGCCAGTTAATTAATGTGTGATAGTACTGGGCTGGATAAAAATACTTTCTTAAGGTTTTACTTGAAACAATTGAAACATGTCCACTTTTGGACTTAGATAAAGTATATGTAACTGCTATATTACAGTATAAACGATGTTGGTTTATTAGACCTTAAGTACTGCTCAGCCAACATTTAGATAATGTTGATACCCATTATGCTGTATTTTTAATTATATAGGTTGAGGCAGCTTGATGTAGTGCGACTAGATACATCTCCCGAGTACGTGCAATGGTCTGGGCATTAATTGCTGCTGTACACCAAGTCCTCGTTTAAATCAGAAAACTCTATTATTATGTAACGTAACCAGAAGGAGACCATGCAAGGACCATGCTGTTAAGCTTTGGTGAAATTATTACAGCGAGATGTAACTCGATTGGTAAACATATTTGTTTACATGCCAGGTTATGGTTCAAATTTCATGAAGGCCAATAATAATAATAAAATAATGTATGCCTCATAACTGTAGTGCGTCTGATAAGCGTCACTGTCTTCAAAACAAATCACTGCCACCGATCCATGCTGGGTGCTGATTATGGATTGTCGATGATTACATTGGTGTAGATTTTAATGACAGATTTAGGAATCTATTCAACCATGATTCAATATTCATAATCCTCGTATTAATGCCGTGCTTCCTCAACCATGAATGCTTATTGTCAGAAGAATCCTGCCAAGCGGGAGAACAAGTATTTGATACCATAGTTTTGAGTTTCCTGCCCACAGCCTGTGGTCATTTGTATCATGGTGCAGCTAACTGTGAAATGGAATCTCAACAAAAAATCTAAAATATTGTATGATTGCTAAATGTAGTTATTTACATTTATTTCATAATATAAACATTGATCACCCTGCCATTAGTAAGAATTCCCGACTCTCCCCAGACTGTTAGTTTTCTTTAAAAGCCTCCTGTTCTCCACTCATTACCTGTCTTTACTGAGCTGAACTGTTACACTGTGAGGCTGTCCACTCCATCAAGCAGACTCCAACCTCTCCACAATAGCCAAGACCAGAGAGATGTGGAAGGGCGTCAGGATAAGAATTTGGACCTGGACAAGGCTGGATGGCTACAGGACCAATGACAAGCAGCAGGTGAAGACATGCTATTGGCCTTAATTATTAGAAAAAAGGAAGGAGGGTTAAGATGTGGTCCAATCACCTGGTCTGGGCTCCTTTAAATCCTACTCTTAGAGACATCAGCCAGTCATAGAGAGTGGTCAAGCCAAAGGCTGACAGAATTTAATTAATGACCTGAAGAGAGCTGGAACCACAGTCAAGCCGTAGTAACACATAAGCCAAATGGATTAAAATCACCGTGTACGCAAAGATCCCCCTGTAAGCAAGCGCATACCGACAAATCTGAGGTTTGTAATGACCTTTGGATAGTCCAGAGAGGAATAGGAGAAAGGTCTTGTGGTCGATGGAATAAAAAAATGAGCTTTGGTCTAAACTCCTTTCGCCGTGTTTGGAGGAAAGAGAAAGAGGATAGGTAACCCCAAGACACCATCCCAGCAGAGCACTGGAGGTGGAAATATCATTCTTTGGGGATCTTTTCTGCAAGGGGACAGGACAACTGCACCGTATTGGGGAGGATGGATGGGGCCATGTCGTGAGATCTTGGCCCAGCAGCCTCTTCCCTCGGTAAGAGCATTGAAGATGGGTGGTGGCTGGTTAACAGTGCTTGACGACTAAACACGCAGCCAGGGCGCTGGTGAAACCGTGGCGGCATCAAGATATGGGTGGCTGTGGTCTCCAGACCTGAACTGAAAATCGTTGGAGAGGGCTGAAAGTCCATATTGCCCAGCGATATTTCCCAAACCTGAAGGATCGGAAGGTCTGTATGGAGGAGTGGGACCAAATCCTGCTATGGTATGTTATTTCAGCCTGGTCAGACACCACGAGAAGTATGTAGTCTCTGTAATTGCAACCAAAGTTTCTGCCAAATATTGTACAAGTTCTACTCTGATGTATCAAATATATATGTTATTAGTACAAGTCGTCCAAAAAAAATCTACATTATGATTTTCTGAGTTTTATTTTTAGTTCAATCTCTCTGATTAAGTGCTTTATGATAAGTGAACCTATGCATTGCTTTATAGTGAGCCTGCAGTGACGTTATATCAAATGCCTTATTCCCATCTACCTAGAGCAAGATCATCTGACATCAAAGGACCCTTATATGCTGGTGGCTTTATCCCTATGCATGTAATGTATGTGTCCTTAGCTGTGACCTTTGTCCAATGACTTGCAGTCATGTGTGCATACATTTTGTGTATTCAGTGGTCCCGAGTCAGACCCCACTGCCTGGTGCAAAGCGGTGCTCTGTGCTTGGCCAGAGACTATAAGCTACATCTTAAAAAAACACAAAACTACCTCTCCTGACCCACCCACTCCCTCCCTCTCACCTCCCTCATCAGCCTGTCCCATAGCATCCAAACTAGACAGCCTGAACATCTCAGCTCCCATGTGTGGGCAGAAGTCATGTAATATTCAATCCTCAGCACTCTGCATGATGGTTTTTCCAGAGTCCCTCTGTAACTTACAAGTCAGCCTCAAGTGTCTCCCTGGACATTCCCTCTCTTTCCAAACCCACAAACCATGCTGGACAGGACTGTCTCACAATATCTGCAAATCACTTCCTCCTTATCACCTCACTTACAAACCACCTCATCCATACCAGTGTGCCTTCAGGCTGGACTCACTGCATATCTCTCTGCAGGTATCCCACACCAACCACTGCTTGAACCAGCCAGTCTGAACTCTGCTGCCAGAATCTCACCGCACCAGATCAACTAAACACATCAAGCCAATCCTCATCATTGCTGACTCCTGTTTGTCTGTGTTAATTTAAGCTTATGTCTCACCTAAAGCCCGCCACAACCTGGCACCCTCTCTCTGATCTTCTCCAGCCTATGCACCTCCCAGCTCCCTCCTCCTCTCTGCTGGTCTCATGTCTTTATTCATCTCTCTGTGGTTTTGGGCCCTTCGTTCTATTCCACTTCTACCTTAATAAACCTTACCTGACCAGCTCCACCTTGTGCCACCTATACCTTAAACTTAAGCCACTTCACTCTCTAAACCAACCCTACCACCTTAAACCAACCCTTCCTAAACCAGCCTACCACCTTAAGCCTTACCCACCACATAAAGGCACAGTGCTTTCCACTGTAGCCAACCTACCACCTTGACTGATACTACAATAACCTACTGCACCTTACATCAGCCCTACCTAAACTGGGTTGCATGTCCTCTGCCCAACCTCCTCCTCTTTATCAAATTATGTTTTGTCTAGTCCTTTGATTTTATATTGTTTAGAATTTTATATTGATGTTGATCTGATGCACTTGATTTTTTGGACCTATGTACGTAGTTCATTTTTATGCCGAGGCCTACTTTGTCATGTAAGATGTTTTGAGTGTCCTAAAAAGGCATGCCAAATTAAAATGAATTATTATTATGATTATTATTAATGCACGACAAAAAGGATCTTGTTATCGTTATTAATATCTTTTAAATAATACTGTTACTTAAACCCCCTTTAAAAAAATCCGGCAGGAAACCGTCTTATTTGAAAATGAGTAATATATCATATTTTTCGGACTAAAAAATGATTATTCGTGAAAGACGTCTTTGGATTGGTGAGGAAAGAGAGCATCATGTATCGCATGTCACATCAGAATGTAGTGACTACATACCTTTCCTTCAGCACCTCAACGCAAAACAAGTTATAGGCAGACAACTGCATGCACTTATAACCAGCAGCTTTGTGGCACTGGGTGTCGCAGGAGACGTTAAGTGAACACCGCAAATTACCAAACCAGTACGCAATTTGAAAGTAAAGTACATTGCATTCGGATGCATTTCAACTAAATACATTCGAAACATACACTGTATAACTTCTGTGTGTTGATTAAATGCCGTTTACAGTACTTCTAAATAAACATGATTTTACACTGTTGCCTGATTCGCCTCATCTGCAGTGTTATAGGTGGTGAATTGTTTCTTTTTTTCACAATATAGAAATAATAGTGTGGGTTAGAAAGCAAACATTGGCCTGGGGTTGTCCAGTGGTCTGGTGCTGTGGTGGAATATCTCCCCATTAGTGCTTGCACCAATCCAACGGCTTTTAATTGCATGAAGTGAAATGAAAGTGCGAACACTTCGGATGTAGGGTATCGGAAAGCAGACTATTCTTTCCCCACTCTCTCCCTAAATCAATTTCTTCCCCCAACTCCCCTCTGCCACTAACCCTCAAAATCCACCAAACCCCTGTAGTCACATGTCCCTAATTCACCTCCCTCCCACCCCCACCCACCCTTCCTCCATTCACCCCTCTCCCTCCATTTTATACCTTTAACTACAGACACAGGTAGTCCTGTAGCTGCAGCAGCCTCCATCACCAGGGATGAGGACCTCCTTTTTATACCGTTCAGATAAGAGACAAGGGTGCCCCTGATGTTAGCTGTTATGAGGTGTCTTCCTACAAATAATGATATATGAAATATTAAAATTGTAACATGGGTGTATGTAAGTGTTTCCTAGTCTTTGAACAAGAGTCTTCTAGTCCTTTTGGTCTAACTGACAAAGGGATTAGCTTTTGCCAGCAAGCGACCAAAAAAGCCCTTGGTCAGGGAGTGTGAGCCAGCCTTTTCATTATACTGCACTCACATAGATAGCTACCGCAGGTTAAATAATAAATAATAATTTGCCACTTGTAGCAGACACTTTTATCCAAAGCGATTTGCAGTCATGCGTGCATTACATTTTTTGTGTATGGGTGGTCCCCGGGATAACCCACTAACTTGGCGTTACAAGCGCTGTGTCTACCAGCTTCGAGCTACAGAGGACCACTAGGTTTCAATATGAAGCAAATAAAAATTACTTAAAGTGGCAATCAGCAGTAGAAACAAAGCGTCTTCCATGTCCTGTTTCGGTAAAAAGCTATGGAATGGGGCTGTAGAAATGTTACACTCTCAAATTACTAGACAGAGCTTATGGATGTAAGGACTGACATCTCATGTAAGGCTGGAGGCTATACAGAGTGTTTGTTCAATCAATCAATCAATCAAATTTATTTTATATAGCCCTTCTTACATCAGCTAATATCTCAAGTGCTGCACAGAAACCCACGCCCTAAGAAACCCCAAACAGTAGTAACGCAGGTGTAGAGGACGGTGGCTAGGAAAACTCCCTAGAAAGGCCAAAACCTAGAAGAAACCTAGAGAGGAACCAGGCTATGAGGGGTGGCCAGTCCTCTCTGGCTGTGCCGGTGGAGATTATAACAAGAACCATGCCAAGATGTTCAAAAATGTTCATACGTGATAAAGCTTGGTCAAACAATAATCAGAAAGAATTCAGTTGGCTTTTCTAGCCGAGTATTAAGAGTTGAATAACAGCAGGTCTGGAGACAGGTAGGGTTCCCATAACACGCAGGCAGAAACAGTTGAAACTGGAATAGCAAGCAAGGCCAGTGGTGGACTGGGACAGCAAGGAGTCACCACGGGCCCGTGTAGTCCCGGACGATGGTCCAGGGCTCAGGTCTAAGTTGGCTTTTCATGGCCGATCATTAAGAGTTGAAAACAGCAGGTCTGGGATAGGCAGGGGTTTCGTAACCGCATGAGCAGACACAAACAGTTGAAACTGGAATAGCAGCAAGGCCAGGCGGGACTGGGACAGCAAGGTGTCATACATGCGGTAGTCCTGGACGATGGCAGGGCTCAGGTTCTCAGAGAGAAAGAGAGAGACGAGAGAATTAAGAGAGAGCATACCGAAATTCACACAGGACATGGATAAAGACAGGAGAAGTACTCCAGGTATAACCAATTCAAACTCCCGAGCCACATAAACTACTGCAGCATAAAATGGAGGCTAGAGACAGGAGCGGTCCCGGAGACACTGAGGCCCCATCCGAAGAAACCCGGACAGGGCCAAACAGGAAGGAAACCTCTCACCACTCTGCCAAAGCACAGCCCCCCGCACCACTTTCCAGAGAGGGATATCCTCAACCACCAACTGCAATCCTGAGACAAGGCCGAAAAAGTGTAGCCCACAGAGGTCTCCACCACAGCACAAACCAAGGGGGCGCCAACCCAGACAGGAAGATCACGTCAGTAACTCAACCCACTCGAGTGACGACCCCTCCTAGGGACGGTATGAAAGAGCACTAGTAGCCAGTGACTCAGCCCTGTAACAGGGTTAGAGGCAGAGAACCCCAGTGGAGAGAGGGGAACCGGCCTGGCAGAGAGACAGCAAGGGCTGTTCGTTGCTCCAGAGCCTTTCGTTCACCTTCACACTCCTGGGCCAGACTACACTCAATCATATGACTACTGAAGAGATAAGTCTTCAGTAAAGACTTAAAGGTTGAGACCGAGTCATCTCACATGGGTAGGCAGACTGCTCCATAAAAATTGAGAGATCTATAGGAGAAAGCCCTGCCTCCCGCTGTTTGCTTAGGAAATTCTAGGGACAATTAGGAGGCCATGCGTCTTGACCGTAGGCAGGCATTGGTATATCGGCAGGATAACTGGAAAGATAGGTAGGAGCAAGCCCATGTAACGCTTTATAGGTTAACAGTAAAGCCTTGAAATCAGCCCTTGCCTTAACAGGAAGCCAGTGTAGGAAGCTAGCACTGGAGTAATATGATCAAATTTCTTGGTTCTAGTCAGGATTCTAGTAGCCGTATTTAGCACTAACTGAAGTTTATTTAGTGCTTTATCCGGAGTTCCGGAAAGTAGAGCATTGCAGTAGTCTAACCTAGAAGTAACAAAGATGGATTAATTTTTCTGCATCATTTTGGACAGAAAATTTCTGATTTTGCAATGTTCGTAGGATGGAAAAAAGCTGTCCTTGAAACAGTGAACTTGATATGTTCGACAAAAGAGAGATCAGGGTCAAAGTGTAACGTCGAGGTCCTTCACAGTTTTATTTGAGACGACTTTACAACCATCAAGATGAATTGTCGGATTTAACAGAAGATCTCTTTGTTCTCTTGGGACCTAGAAACAAGCATCTCTGTTTTGTCCGAGTTTAAAAGTAGAAAGTTTTCAGCCATCCACTTCCTTATGTCTGAAACACAGGCCTAGCGGGGGCAATTTTGGGGCTTCACCATGTTTCATTGAAATGTACAGCTGTGTGTCATCCGCATAGCAGTGAAAGTTAACATTATGTTTAATAACATCCCCAAGAGGTAAAATATATAGTGAAAAACAATAGTGGTCCTAAAACGGAACCTTGAGGAACACAGAAATGTTACAGTTGATTTGTCGGAGGACAGACCATTCACAGAGACAAACTGATATCTTTCCCGACAGGTAAGATCTAAACCAGGCCAGAACTTGTCCGTGTAGACCAATTTGGGTTTCCAGTCTCCAAAAAGAATGTGGTGATCGATGGTGTCAAAGGCAGCACTAAGGTCTAGTAGCACGAGGACAGATGCAGGCCTCGGTCTGATGCCATTCTGTTCACATTTACTTTGTTTACAACATTGAGCAAAACAAGCTTATATTTGGGGTTATGGTGGGGTATGACAGTTGAACTAAGCCATAAGGCATTTATAAGAAAGTTGTGACAAGTAGCTAGCTAATCTAATTAAATATTTCACCTGTTGAAGTGTTTTACTTATCCTTTTGAGACAAACATTGAATGGAATTGTTGAACATACCTTGAGTGATGTGAGAAGTCATCATTGAGTAGGAACAAACTAGGAGTGGGAACAGTGAAATTACATTGTAGCTACAACGTGATGAGGATAGCTAGCTTAATTTCATTTTAATTACATTTCTAATTTAGCTATTTAACTAACATTATTTTGGTGATAGCTCATTTAGCTAGCTCAGAGACTATGAAACTATGGAAATCAAGGTCTAACAGCAAGTAAATAATTCAAGCATGCTTTTATAAGAATCATGCTAAATCTGAATACGATAGACTATACTTGCCAATGACATATTTAAGTTATAGAATAACTTTCCAGTCCTCTTCTGGCTGTGCCGGGTGGAGAGCACATGGCCATTAAGGCCAGATCGTTCTTCAAGATGTTCAAAGGTTCATAGATGACCATGGTCAAATAATAATCACAGTGGTTATAGAGGGTGCAACATGTCAGCACCTCGAGGAGTAAATGTCAGTGGGATTTTCATAGCTCGAGCATTCAGAGGTTGAGACAGCAGTTGTGGTGGAGAGGGAGAGGAAGAGGGAGAGAGAGGGTTGAAACAGCAGGTCCGGGACAAGTCAGGGTTCCATAGCCGCAGGCAGAACAGCAGAAAATGGATCCTCAGCACGACAAGGTGGACTGGGAACAGGGAAAGCCAGGAGTCGTCAGGCCAGATAGTCCTGAGGCATCCTAGGGCTCAGATCCTCCAGGAGGGAAGAGAGAGAGAGCGAGCGAGCGAGAGATGTGAGAATTATATGAGAGCATGCTTAAGATCACAGAGGACACCAGTAAGACAGGATAATTACACCAGATAGGATAGACCCCAGGGATCCTAGCCCCATGACACATTGACTATTGCAGCAGAGATACTGGAGACTGAGACAGGGTGGACAGGAAGATCAAGTCAGTGACTCAACCCACTCAAGTCGAGTATAGGCGAAAAAGCCTGGCACAATGTGATGCACCCCTCCTAGACGGTATGAGAGAGCACTAGCAAGCCAGTGACTCAGCCTCCGTAATATGATCAGAGGCAGAGAATCCCAGTGAAGAGAGGGGAGCCGCCAGGCAGAAACAGCAAGGGTGGTTCACACCCAGTGCCTTGTTGTTCACTTTTGGCACCCCTAGAGCCAGACTATGCTCAATCATAGGACCTACTAAAGAGATTAGTCTTCAGTAAAGACTCAAAAGGTTGAGACCAAGTCTGCATCTCTCACGTGGATCGGCAGACCATTCAATGAAAATGTTGCTCTATAGGAGAAAGCCCTGCCTCCATCTGTTTGCTTAGAAATTCCCTAGGAAGAATAAGGCCTGCGTCTTGTGACCATAGCGCCACGTGTAGGTATGGAGAGATAAGTAGGAATCAGCCCTAGCCTTAACACGAAGCCAGCATAGAGGCTAGCACTGGAGTAATTAGATCACATTTTTGGATTCTAATCAAGATTTGGACTCAACTCAACAATGCTCAACAACAAGGAAAGAGAAACCCAAACCTGTCAAAGCAGGTGTCTTACGCAGTGAGTGCTCTTAATATATTTAATCAAATGTTTTTTCAAAGTGGTGATAGTGAAAGGGAAAGGGGGGATACCGAGTCAGTGGTACAACTGAATGCATTCAACGAAAGTGCTCTTCCACATTTAACTCAACCCCTCTGAATCAGAGAGTACAGTGGCAAATTGGCAAGAGACACACAGAAATCTTTTTTGCCCTTCCTTGAGAAGTCAATTTAGAGAGTCGGAGGGGTAAGATTATAACTGTACTTTTCACATTTTATATTGAAATTATGTATATTGATCTGATTGAGTTCATTTTTAAGTATGACCTTTCACAGGGTTCAGGTATAAATATAAATGTAATATTTGTTAAAGGTTTAACATAATGTGAATACAGAAGAGTAAATTAAGAAATTTTTAGACAACATATGGTGCTTGATTATTATAATAAGTATTCTTTCTCATCTCTTATATGTATATATGTAGAGTATACAGATCCAGGAGTGCTTGCTATCTGCATCATTTTGAGCATGAATTTCAGATAAAATTACATATGTATGTACAGAAAAGTACAGAAAGGTTAGGTTAATATATTACTGAATATTAATTAAGTTACATAATCAAGAAAAAAAGCCCACAAATACCTTGGCTTTCACCATAATTGGTGCATATTTAGTTGTGTTTTATTTTTATTTTGTTGTGCAACAATGCTATCTCAAAATCTGCACTGCCGTCTGGTATTCCTTTGGGGGGAAAAACTCCAAATGTGTAATATTAACAGGATGATGTTTTATTTTGTTTATCTTATGCTATATTCATGCAGATATGGCCTCACCAAAGACAGTATGGTACTTAAGCTATCCTCTTGGTATTTTGCTGTAGTCTGGAAAAACAAGAGTTGCTTGGAAACTCCAAATGTAACATCAGAGGTAAAAGAGGCCAGTACATATGGACTTATAATTCAAAAACTGTTCACAGGGCGACCTATTAAGCAATATCAGATAACTATAGTGCAGTGGTGTAAAGTACTTAAGTAAAAATACTTTAAAGTACTACTTGAAGTAGTTTTTGGGGTATCGTACTTTACTTTACTATTTATATTTATGGCGAACTTTTAGTTTTACTTCACTACATTCCTAAAGAAAATAATGTAATTTTTACCCATACATTTTCCCTGACACCCAAAAGTACCTGCTACATTTTGACAGGAAAATTGTCCAATTCACACACTTATCAAGAGAACATCCCTGGTCATCCCTACTGCCTCTGATCTGGGGGACTCACTAAACACAAATGCTTCTTTTGTAAATAAAAAACAAGAAAATTGTGCCGTCTGGTTTGCTTAATATAAGGAAGTTGAAATGGTTTATACTTTTACTATTGGTACTTCAAGTACATTTTATCAATTCCATTTACTTTTGATACTTAAGTACATTTAAAAACAAATACTTTTAGACTTTTTACTCAAGTTGTACATTACTAGGTGACTTTCACTTTTACTTTAGTCATTTTCATTAAGGCATCTTTACTTTACTCAAGTATGACAATTGAGTACTTTTTCCACCACTGCAAGTGTTTGAGCTACATAACTTTATGTGTATCAAATCAATGACAAAATCAATGTTCTTCTGATTAAATCTATCTTTTCCAGGAATCACCCACTGATGGATCACGAAGTTCCTTCTAGAGAGAAAGCGAGAGGGTAAATCAGCTGTTTTGTTTTGTTTTCACTTAATCTGCTCACACCTACATTTCTGCCCCCAATGTGCTTTTAGGCACCCTAGAAAATGGCAAAAATGTTGTATTTTTTTTTATGTTCACACAAATCCGAAACGAATATAATAATTTGCTTAACAACTATCTGCCTTATTTATCTCACTGCTCTTTGCCATTGGATAGTTGCTGTGTGAAGGATATTTGCTGTGTGCATGTTTTTATGCTATGTACATTTAAATTTATGGTGCACAAGAATTGCCTTCTGTGACCATAAAGATCTCTTGAATTGAATTGTTTTCACAGTGACAGCAAACCTCTCTGAGAAAATCCTGATCAGCCCGATCTCCAGTGTGTTAACTATAACAGAGATTAACATTACTACTGGTAAGAGTTATTAATTGTTCATTTTATCATTTTATAAAAAGGTTCAAAACCTACAGGGCTCATATGTTAGTAAATGGTGTATGTAAAAAACAAACATGGACGTTGTTGGCATCAGAAGAAAACGTTGTATCTCCATATTATAATGATTCATCCACTTCCCCCCCCAACATTTTGTGTTCTATGTTAATTAGTCTAGTTGTTCTATTTCTATGTTGAGCGCCAGTGTGGTTCTCAATCAGAGGCAACGAGTGTCAGCTGTTGCTGGTTGTCTCTGATTGGGAACCACATTTAAACAGGCTGTTTTCCCACAGTAGTTGTGGGATGTTGTTCCTTTTGGTTTGTTCCGTGTTGGTTTATTTTGTAGCCAAGGACTTCACGCTTCGTTATCGTTTGTTGTTTGTTCTTGTTATCACTATTGATAATTTTTAAAGTATGTTGGCTCATCACGCTGCACCTTGGTGTACTCCGTTCAACGATCGTGACACTAGGGTTACTATACATGATTTTAACCCAATTTATAAGAGATTGTCCAAAATTGAAAATGCTCCAGGCATTTATATATAAACCACAGTCGCACTTTATCAAATGCCTTTCAAGTCTGCTATGAATAGTAGGCTGCTTTCCCAGATTTTCATAGTGTTCTATTGTTTCCAGTACTTAAAACATGCTAATAACGGTCCTCTGAGTATATCAAAATTTTTTTGGTATACCTCAACTGGTATGCCATCCAACCCTGGAGTTTTCCGGATTTAAAGTCTTTAATTGTTTCCAGAAGTTCCTCCTCTGTAATTTCAACTTCACATGAGTCTTTCTGTATGGATATTAATTTTACATTATCAATAGAAAAAATCTCTACAATTTGCTTCAGTTAGAGGAGATGGAGGCGACTAAAACGAAAACATATGCTTAAAGTACTTTGTTTCCTCCTTCAAAATATAATTTGGTGAATCATGGGTGACTCCGTCATTTGTAACCAGTTTCAACAAATTATTTTTGGTAGCATTCCTATGTTGAAGATTAAAAAAGAATTTGGTGCATTTTCCCCCAAGTTCCATCCAATTTGATTTATTTTTTATAATATATTACCCTTGATCTTTCTTGAATAAGCTCTTTGCCATTGGATAGTTGCTGTGTGAAGGATATTTGCTGTGTGCATGTTTTTATGTATGTACATTTAAATTTATGGTGACAATAATTGCCCTTCTGTGACCATAAAGATCTCTTGAATTGAATTGTTTTCACATTTACAGCAATCCTCTCTGAGAAAATTGGTGAAGTTGAGTTGGACATCACTAATATTCCAGCTGAACTCATAGATGTCTTAAAGGCCAGTGTGAAATATCTAACCTACCCCATCCTGATCTCCAGTGTGTTAAATAGTAACAGAGATTAACATTAGCTACTGGTAAGAGTTATTAATTGTTCATTTTTTATCATTTTATAAAAAGGTTCAAAACCAACAGGGCTCATATGTTAGTAAATGGTGTATGTAAAAACAAACATGGACGTTGTTGGCATCAGAAGAAAACGTTGTATCTCCATATTATAATGTTCCATCCACTTCCCCTCCATTCACAGCATGCTACCAAAACAGCATTGGATTCCAGTGCAGATGTGAGGACCAGTATGGTTGGTCATGTGACCAGTGTTCCTCCTATGGGTCCTGTGATGACATCATTGATGGCAAAAATATGTGGATGTGTCAATGCTGTTCCTTCAAATGGACAGTTCTGTCAGCCCAATCACATAACTGTTTGATTCTCACTTCCACTTGGTGTTTGACATTGTACCTGTTGTTGTAGTTGTAGCTGCATAGTTCTTTTGGTGACACGCCTTTTATCTAATCCCAACAGACTACTGCTTGTCCAAGTCCAACACCCAGCAGGTATTCCAAGGAAGTGACTCAAGCAATAGATTAAATGTACTGAAAATAATAGACATGCTTGTCATGATTTCTTTTAATTTTAATTTTCCATAGTGCCATCAAACATTTCTGGGAGAATTATTGAAATTGAGTTGGACATGACAAAATATCAGTTACATTGGTAGATGTACTTAAGGCCAGCGTGAATGGATTTGACCTACCCCATTCTGATCTCCAATGTGTTAAATGTAACGGATGTGAACTTCACTACTGGTAAGAGATTACTGTTACTGTTGCCAATTTGAGTTTTAATTCATTGTGCATTGTAAAAGATATTCAAGAACTGAAGCAGGTTCAGTTATTTTGAAATAGTTGGTCTCACAGAAACCATTGATATGATGATGTTCAATCCCACTCTCCTTTCATTCACAGCATGCACCCAAACAGCACATGCAGATGTGAGGACCAGTATGGTTGGTCGATGTGACCAGTGTCTCTTATGGGTCCTGTGACAGCATTGCTGATGACTCCTGTGGATGTGTCAGCCATTCTCTTGATGGACCTTTTGTCAGCCAATCCCAGGTCAGTGTTCCCTTACCACTTCCACTCTGCTAGTTTAATCAATAGGATAACCAATGTTTATGTACTAATTCATCAATATTTAAACTCAAATCTTATCCTATCTCTCCTTTACCACATAGATCACATGACAGCTTGTCAACACCATCTCCAATACCAGGTATGAGACTATTACTAATTACTATTTAATGAACAACAGTTTTACTGTACTAATTACAGTCTTACTGAGAGCAACTTGCCATAGTGTTATCCATAGTTGTATATTTACTTGAGGCCTACACCTTTAAGACAAATAGCTGTAAAACAGGTTAGAGAACCAGCCATCATAATTATCTCACATTTCTCTGCTACCACACCTTTTCCAGGAGAAGAGGAAACAAGTACTGGTTTTACACAATAATCTATGCATTTCAAATACATGTAACAGTGTCAAAAATCCAATGACCTGTTCAGATGTGATTTTGTTTGGGGTATCTTGTCAGATTATTACAGGAGGGTGTCACGATCAGTCGTGAAGAACCGACGACAAGGCGCAGCGTGATAAGCGTACATTCTTTTAATGAGTACACACGAACAAAACAATAAACGATACGTGAAGTCCTGAGGTTAAACACAAACCTTATGGATCAAGATCCCACAATTAACTGTGCCAAAACAGGCTGTCTAATGTAGTGCCCAATCAGAGACAACGAGAATCAGCTGCCTCTGATTGGGAACCACCCTGGGCCAACATAGATCTACATCGAACTAGAACAAAAACATAGAAAAATACAACATAGACAATCCACACCCTGGCTCAACATATAAGAGTCCCTAGAGCCAGGGCGTGACAGAGAGACAAATTAGCTAGTGTATGGAAAGTTACAAATAGCTGTAAAACAGGTTAGAGAACCAGCCATCATAATTATCTCACATTTCTCTGCTACCACACCTTTCCCAGGAGAAGAGGAAACAAGTACTGGTTTTACACAATAAATCTATGTATTTCAAATACATGTAACAGTGTCGAAAAATCCAATGACCTGTTCAGATGTGATTTTGTTTGGGTTATCTTTTCTTTTTTTTTCTTTTTTTTTTTGGGGGTAGATCAACTTTAATATTTCTGATATAATGTAACTTCCATCAATGTAAATCTCTGCATCACTTCCAATCCCCCATATGTTTTTGTGTATGTATGTATATGTGTGTATGTATATATACATATATATAGTGAGGGAAAAAAGTATTTGATCCCCTGCTGATTTTGTAAGTTTGCCCACTGACAAAGAAATGATGAGTCTATAATTTTAATGGTAGGTTTATTTTGGACAGTGAGAGACATAATAACAAAACAAAAATCCAGAAAAACGCATGTCAAAAATGTTATAAATTGATTTGCATTTTAATGAGGGAAATAAGTAATAATAATAATAATAATAATATGCCATTGACCCCCTCTCAATCAGAAAGATTTCTGGCTCCCAGGTGTCTTTTATACAGGTAACGAGCTGAGATTAGGAGCACACTCTTAAAGGGAGTGCTCCTAATCTCAGCTTGTTACTAAAAAGACACCTGTCCACAGAAGCAATCAGATTCCAAACTCTCCACCATGGCCAAGACCAAAGAGCTCAGGGATGTTAGGGACAAGATTGTAGACCTACAAAAAGGCTGGAATGGGCTACAAGACCATCGCCAAGCAGCTTGGTGAGAAGGTGACAACAGTTGGTGCGATCAGTCGCAAATGGAAGAAACACCAAAATAACTGTCCAATCTCCCTCGGCCTGGGGGCTCCATGCAAGATCCACTATTGGAGTTACATCAATACAGAGAACGGTGAGGAATCAGCCCCAGAACTACACGGGAGGATCTTGTCCAATGATGTTTCAAGGCAGCGGGACCATAGTCACCAAGAAAACAATTGGTAACACACTATGCACGCGGAAGGACTGAAATCCTGCAGCGCCCGCAAGGTCCCCTGCTCAAGAAAGCACATATACAGGCCCGTCTGAAGTTTGCCAATGAACATCTGAATGATTCAGAGGAGAACTGGGTGAAAGTGTAGCCAAATGAGACCAAAATCGAATGCTCTTTGGCATCAACTCAACTCGCCGTGTTTGGAGGAGGAGGAATGCTGCCTATGACTCAAGAAACACCATCCCCACTGTCAAACATGGAGGTGGAAACATTAATGCATTTGGGGGTTTTCTGCTAAGGAGACAGGACAACTTCACCGCATCAAAGGGACTGATGGACGGGCCATGTACCGTCAAATCCGGTGAGAACCTCCTTCCCTCAGCCAGGGCATTGAAAATGGTGTTGGAAGGTATTCCAGCATGACAATGACCCAAAACACACGACCAAGGCAACAAGGAGTGACATTAAGGTCCTGAGTGGCCTAGCCAGTCTCCAGACCTTAATCCCATAGAAAATCTGTGGAGGGAGCTGAGGGTTGGAGTTGCCAAACGTCAGCCTCGAAACCTTAATGACTTGGAGAAGATCTGTAAAGAGGAGTGGATCAAAATCCCTCCTGAGATGTGTGAAAACCTGGTGGCCAACTACAAGAAACATCTGACCTCTGTGATTGCCAACAAGGGTTTTGCCACCAAGTACTAAGTCATGTTTTGCAGAGGGGTCAAATACTTAAACATAAATAACATACATAAACCTACCATTAAAATTAAAGACTGATCATGTCTTTGTCAGTGGGCAAACTTACAAAATCAGAAAGAGATCAAATACTTTTTTCCCTACCTGTATATATATATATATATATATGTTTGTGTATGTACAGTGGGGAAAAAAAGTATTTAGTCAGCCACCAATTGTGCAAGTTCTCCCACTTAAAAAGATGAGAGAGGCCTGTAATTTTCATCATAGGTTCACGTCAACTATGACAGACAAAATGTGAAAAAATAAATCCAGAAAAATTACATTGTAGGATTTTAATGAATTTATTTGCCAAATTATGGTGGAAAATAAGTATTTGGTCAATAACAAAAGTTTCTCAATACTTTGTTTTGTACTCCTTTGTTGGCAATGACACAGATCAAACGTTTCTGTAAGTCTTCACAAGGTTTTCACACACTGTTGCTGGTATTTTGGCCCATTCCTCCATGCAGATCTCTTCTAGAGCAGTGATGTTTTGGGGCTGTCGCTGGCAACACAGACTTTCAACTCCCTCCAAAGATTTTCTATAGGGTTGAGATCTGGAGACTGGCTAGAGCCACTCCAGGACCTGAAATGCTTCTTACGGCCACTCCTTAAGGTTGCCCGGTGGTGTGTTTGGGATCATTGTCATGCTGAAAGACCCAGCCCCGTTTCATCTTCAATGCCCTTGCTAATGGAAGGAGGTTTTCACTCAAAATCTCGTCGATACATGGCCCATTCATTATTTCCTTTCCACGGATCAGTCTTCCTGGTCCCTTTGCAGAAAAACAGCCCCCAAAGCATGATGTTTCCACCCCCATGCTTCACAGTAGGTATGGTGTTCTTTGGATGCAACTCAGCATTCTTTGTCCTCCAAAGCACGACGAGTTGAGTTTTTACCAAAAAGTTCTATTTTGGTTTCATCTGACCATATGACATTCTCCCCAATCCTCTTCTGGATCATTAAAATGCACTCTAGCAAACTTCAGACGGGCCTGGACATGTCGGCTTAAGCAGGGGACACGTCTGGCACTGTAGGATTTGAGTCCCTGGCGGCGTAGTGTGTTACTGATGGTAGGCTTTGTTACTTTGGTCCCAGCTCTCTGCAGGTCATTCACTAGGTCCCCCCGTGTAGATCTGGGATTTTGCTCGACCGTTCTTGTGATCATTTTGACCCCACAGGTGAGATCTGCCGTGAGCCCCCAGATCGAGGGAGATTATCAGTGGTCTTGTAAGTCTTCCATTTCCTAATAATTGCTCTCTCACAGTTGATTTCTTCAAACCAAGCTGCTTACCCATTGCAGATTCAGTCTTTCCCAGCCTGGTGCAGGTCTACAATTTTGTTTCTGGTGTCCTTTGACAGCTCTTTGACTTGGCCATATGTGGAGTTTGGAGTGTGACTGTTTGAGGTTGTGGACAGGTGTCTTTTATACTGATATCAAGTTCAAACAGGTGCCATTAATACAGGTAACGCAGTGGAGGACAGAGGGAGCCTCTTAAAGAAGAAGTTACAGGTCTGTGAGAGCCAGAAATCTTGCTTGTTTGTAGGTGACCAAATACTTATTTTCCACCATAATTTGAAACTAAATTCATAAAAAAATCCTACAATGTGATTTTCTGGATTTCCTTTTCCTCAATTTGTCTGTATAGTGACGTGTACCTATGATGAAAATTACAGGCCTCTCTCATCTTTTTAAGTGGGAGAACTTGCACAATTGGTGGCTGACTAAATACTTTTTTCCCCCACTGTATATGTGTGTATGTGTATATATATACATATATATATATATACATATATACATTATATATATACATACACACATATACATACACACACATATATGCATACATATATACATGCATATATATATTTATATATATACAGTGGGGAGAACAAGTATTTGATACACTGCCGATTTTGCAGGTTTTCCTACTTACGAAGCATGTAGAGGTCTGTAATTTTTATCATGAAGTACATCTTCAACTGTGAGAGACGGAATCTAAAACAAAATCCAGAAAATCACATTGTATGATTTTTAAGTAATTAATTACATATTGATTGCATGACATAAGTATTTGATACATCAGAAAAAGCAGAACTTAATATTTGGTACAGAAACCTTGTTTGCAATTACACAGAGATCATACGTTTCCTGTAGGTCTTGACCAGGTTTGCACACACTGCAGCAGGGATTTTGGCCCACTCTCCATACAGACCTTCTCCAGATCCTTCAGGTTTCGGGGCTGTCGCTGGGCAATACGGACTTTCAGCTCCCTCCAAAGATTTTCTATTGGGTTCAGGTCTGGAGACTGGCTAGGCCACTCCAGGACCTTGAGATGCTTCTTACGGAGCCACTCCTTAGTTGCCCTGGCTGTGTGTTTCGGGTCGTTGTCATGCTCTGGAAGACCCAGCCACGACCAATCTTCAATGCTCTTACTGAGGGAAGGAGGTTGTTGGCCAAGATCTCGCGATACATGGCCTTCCATCCTCCCCTCAATAGGTGCAGTCGCCCTGTCCCCCTTTGCAGAAAAGCATCCCCAAAGAATGATTTTTTCCACCTCCATGCCTACGGTTGAGATGGTGTTCTTGGGGTTGTACTCATCCTTCTTCTTCCTCCAAACACGGTGAGTGGAGTTTAGACCAAAAGCTCTATTTTTGTCTCATCAGACCACATGACCTTCTCCATTCCTCCTCTGGATCATCCAGATGGTCATTGGCAAACTTCAGACGGCCTGGACGTGCGCTGGCTTGAGCAGGGGGACCTTGCGTGCGCTGCAGGATTTTAATCCATGACGGCGTAGTGTTAGCTACTAATGGTTTTCTTTGAGACTGTGGTCCCAGCTCTCTTCAGGTCAGTTGACCAGGTCCTGCCGTGTTAGTTCTCGGGCTGATCCTCACCTTCCCTCATGATCATTGATGCCCCACGAGGTGAGATCTTGCATGAGCCCCAGACCAAGGGTGATTGACTGTCATCTTGAACTTCTTCCATTTTCTAATAATTGTGCCAACAGTTGTTGCCTTCTACCAAGCTGCTTGCTATTGTCCTGTAGCCCATCCCAGCCTTGTGCAGGTCTACAATTTTAACCCTGATGTCCTTACACAGCGCTCTGGTCTTGGCCATTGTGGAGAGGTTGGAGTCTGTTTGATTGAGTGTGTGGACAGGTGTCTTTTATACAGGTAAATCGAGTTCAAACAGGTGCAGTTAATACAGGTAATGAGTGGAGAAGATGAGGGCTTCTTAAAGAAAAACTAACAGGTCTGTGAGAGCCGGAATTCTTACTGGTTGGTAGGTGATCAAATACTTGTGTCATGCAATAAAATGCAAATTAATTACTTAAAAATCATACAATGTGTTTTTCTGGATTTTTGTTTTAGATTCCGTCTCTCACAGTTGAAGTGTACCAATGATAAAAAATTACAGACCTCTACATGCTTTGTAAGTAGGAAAACCTGCAAAATCGGCAGTGTATCAAATACTTGTTCTCCCCACTGTATACATGCATATATATATATATATTATATTATATATATACAGTTGAAGTTGGAAGTTTACATACACCTTAGCCAAATACATTTAAACTCAGTTTTTCACAATTCCTGACATTTAATACTAGTAAAAATTCCCTGTTTTAGGTCAGTTAGGATCACCACTTTAATTTAAGAATGTGAAATGTCAGGATAATACCAGAGAGAATGATTAATTTCAGCTTTTCTTTCTTTCATCACATTCCCAGTGGGTCAGAAGTTTACATACACTCAATTAGTATTTGGTATCATTGCCTTTAAATTGTTTAACTTGGGTCAAACGTTTCGGGAAGCCTTTCACAAGCTTCCCACAATAAGTTGGGTGAATTTTGGCCCATTCCTCCTGACAGAGCTCGTGTAACTGAGTCAGGTTTGTAGGCCTCCTTGCTTTTACATGCTTTTTCAGTTCTGCCCACAAATCTTCTATAGGATTGAGGTCAGGGCTTTGTGATGGCCACTCCAATACATTGACTTTGTTCCCTTAAGCCATTTTGCCACAACTTTGGAAGTATGCTTGGGGTCATTGTCCATTTGGAAGATCCATCTGCGACCAAGCTTTAACTTCCTGACTGATGTCTTGAGATGTTGCGTCAATATATCCACATAATTTTCCTTCCTCATATTGCCATCTATTTTGTGAAGTGCACCAGTCCCTCCTGCAGCAAAGCATCCCCACAGCATGATGCTGCCACCCCCGTTCTTCACGGTTGGGATGGTGTTCTTCGGCTTGCAAGCCACCCCATTTTTCCTCCAAACACAATGATGGTCATCATGTCCAAACAGTTCTATTTTTGTTTCATCAGACCAGAGGACATTTCTCCAAAAAGCACGATCTTTGTCCGCATGTGCAGTTGCAAACCGTAGTCTGGCTTTTTTATGGCGGTTTTGGAGCAGTGGCTTCTTCCTTGCTGAGCGGCCTTTGAGGTTATGTCGATATAGGACTCGTCTGTGGATATAGATACTTTTGTACCTGTTTCCTACAGCATCTTTAAAGGTCCTTTGCTGTTGTTCTGGGATTGATTTGCACTTTTCGCACCAAAGTACATTCATCTCTAGGAGACAGAACGTATCTCCTTCCTGAGTGGAATGACGGCTGCGTGGTCCCATGGTGTTTATACTTGCGTACTATTGTTTGTACAGATGAACGTGGTACCTTCAGGCGTTTGGAAATTGCTCCCAAGGATGAACCAGACTTGTGGAGGTCTTCAAAAAAAAATTCTGAGGTCTTGGCTGATTTCTTTTGATTTTCCTATGATGTCAAGCAAATAGGCACTGAGTTTGAAGATAGGCCTTAAAATACATACACAGGTACACCTCCAATTGACTCAAATGCTGGGATGACGGCCCAACTTGGGATGGGGAGGGTTTAGCGGGGAATTAGTGGAGAACAATTGGAGGGTTATTTAGTAAAATTGCAAATATCATGGTATAGCTATATGGACACTCAATCACTATGGTATTTTCTATTGGTTAATTTACAAACATATATAATGAAAAATATATTTGAAACTTGTATTTCATTATGGTATGTGGTGAAATAAGTATAGCCAGTTATAGTTGTAATGGCTTAGCAGATAATAACAAAATAATAACAATATTTACATGGCTCAAAGAGAAGGAATATAATATCTATTATAAACCCATTCAACAATTCTAGATGAAGTTGCATGGAAATAGGAAGGGGGGGAATATACTTCTCCCATGGGCTAAGAAACTCAAAAGGGGAGATAATATTAATTAACAGTAATTTCGATCCGAATGTGCAAATTGTCCAAACAGATACGTAAGGTAGATGGATTATTTTAAATATGTTATTGGACCATAAAAAAATATGGCTCATTAACCTTTACAGACCAAATAATGATGATCCACACTTCTTTGAAAATATATAAAATAAATTATCGACCTTGCAAGCAATTCAATACTCTATTATTATGGTGGGAGATTATAATAGCGTTTTAAATAGCTCAATGGACCGTAAAGGAAATCACACTACAAACAATCACCCTCATGCTCTTAAGGAAATCGTGAATGTCATGGATACATTAGAACTAGTAGATATATGGAGGCTTAAATATCCTGATCTAGTGAGGTATACATGGCGGAGACTCAATCAAGCCAGTCGTCTTGACTACTTTATTATGCTCTTCTGTTAGCACCAAAAGTTTAAAAAAGTGTTGATAGGGGACAGAATGCGGTCGGACTCATCATATAATTGGCATATACATTACTCTTACTGAATTTCCACGTGGGAGGGGGATATTGAAATTTTGTTAAAGCCTATTCGATGATAACTTGTTTTTAACTAGGACAGAGGAATTTATAACAGTTTTTCACGATATAACATAGCTACAGCAAATCCCCTTATTGTATGGGACACCTTTAAATGTGCCTTTAGAGGCATGCAATTCAGTGCTCATCTCGAAAACAAAAGCAATTTAGGTCAAAAGAGTCCACACTAACAAAGGAAATAGAAGGTCTAACAGAACAGATAGATAGCAATAAAAACTGTAACAGATGCTCAGAATAAATTAGAGGAAAAACAAAAAGAAATTGAGAAACTTATTCAAGAAAGATCAAGTGTAATATATTATAAAAATAAAGCAAACTGGATGGAATATGGGGAAAAATGCACCAAATTCTTTTTTAATCTTCAACATAGGAATGCTACCAAAAATAATTTATTGAAACTGGTTGCAAATGACGGAGTCACCCATGATTCACCAAATTATATTTTGAAGGAGGAAACAAAGTACTTTAAGCATATGTTTTCATTCAGTCGCCTCCATCTCCTCTAACTGAAGCAAATTGTAGAGATTTTTTTCTATTGATAATGTAAAATTAACAGCCATACAGAAAGACTCATGTGAAGGTGAAATTACAGAGGAGGAACTTCTGGATGCAATTAAAGACTTTAAGTCTGGGAAAACTCCAGGGTTGGATGGCATATCAGTCGAGGTATACCAAAACTTTTTTGATATACTCAGAGGACCGTTATTAGCATGTTTTAACCACTCCTATGTAAATGGTAGATTATCAGACACTCAAGAAGAAGGCCTGATTTCATTATTACTGAAACAGGATACAAGTGGAAAATATAAAGATCCAGTCCATTAAAAAAATTGGCGGCCCCTTACACTTCAGTGTTGTGATGCAAAAATTCTAGCAAAATGTATAGTGCATATAATAACAAAGGTATTGTCAGACATTATTCATTCTAATCAGACATGTTTTTTACATGGGCGATACATTGGAGATAATATAAGGCAAGTACTGGAAACAATAGAACACTATGAAAAATATGGGAAGCCAGGCCTACTATTCATAGCAGACTTCGAAAAGGCATTTGATAAAGTACGACTGGGGTTTATATATCAATGCCTGGAGCATTTCAGTTTTTGGACAATCTCTTATAAATTGGGTTAAAATCATGTATATTAACCCTAGGTGTAAAATAGTAAATAATGGCTATTTCTCAGAAAGTTTTAAACTGTTGTAGTGTATTAAGATTATGACTTTGTTAATATTTTTAAGTGGAACCTGAGAGGATGTTTATTTAGTGTCAGAGGGAATTGTTTTAGTGTGACGCCACATAGAACAGAGGGAGTGTGTGTTGTAAACAGGGGATTGGACAGTAGAGGGAGCAACCCATATTTTGGGGAATAGTATAAGTACTGGGTTTAAACAAAGAAGAGTAGAGCAGACATTGTAATTTGGAGGACACTGCTCTCCGGGTGATCATGACATCCGTAAACTTATGCTGAAATCTTGTGATATGAATAAAACTTATGATCAAAGTTCAGTATAAGCGGACTACTTTGTTTAACAGCAATGATTAGCAACATTTGACTCGACACTACACTGTCAAGAGGAGTGAAACAAGGTTGTCCACTATCGGCATATCTATGTATTATTGCCATCGAGATGTTAGCTATTAAAATCAGATCCAACAATGATATCAAGGGATTAGCAATCCAGGGCTTAAAAACAAAGGTGTCATTGTACGCTGATGATTCATGTTTTCTTTTAAATCCACAACTTGAATCCCTCCACAGCCTCATAGATGATCTAGATACATTTCTAACCTCTCTGGATTACAACCAAATTATGATAAATGTACTATATTACGTATTAGATCACTAAAAAATACAATTTTTACATTACCATGTAGTTTACCAATAAAATGGTCTGATGGTGATGTGGATATACTCGGAATACATATCCCAAATGAAATAAATGATCTCACTCCAAAAAAAATTAATATAAAGTTAGCAAAAATAGATAAGCACTTGCTACCATGGAAAGGTAAATACCTGTAAATTTGTGGAAAAATCACACTGATTAACTCTTTAGTATTATCCCAATTTACCTATTTGCTTATGTTCTTGCCTACGCCTAGCGAACAGTTTTTGAAATTATATGAGAAAAAAATATTCAATTTTATTTGGAACGGCAAGCCAGACAAAATTAAACGGGCCTTTTTACATAAAGAATATAAATTAGGAGGACAGAAATGATTAAATATTAAAGCATTAGACCTATCACTAAAAGCTTCAGTCATACAAAAATTATACTTAAATCCGACCTGGTTCTCTAGCAAACTAGTAAGATTGTCTCACCCAATGTTCAAGAAGGGACTTTTTCCCTTTATTCAGATTACAACCCCACACTTTCAGGTTTTTGAGAAGGAAATAATCTCCCAAATATCACTATTTCTAAAACAAGCCATAGAAAGTTTGCTGCAATTTCAATTTAATCCTCCAGAAATGACAGAACAAATATTGCAACAAATATTGTGGTTAGACTCAAATATACTAATTGATGAAAAAAAGTTCTTTTTTTAGAAAATGTTTAAAAAATTTATAATCTTCGTAAATGATATTATCGGTAGGAATGGTGGAGTTATGTCGCACATGCAGCTAACAAAAACATATGGAAATGTTTGCTCTACCCAAAATTACAACCAAATAATTGCAGCATTACCGCAAAAATGGAAGAGGAAAGTGGAAGGAGGAAAAAGTAAGGAACTTGTCTGTCGGCCTTGCATTAAAGAACATAATTGGTTAAAGAAAATTTTGATAAATAAAAAAGTTTACCAGTTTCATTTAAGGACCAAAAGATTGACAGCCGTCCCATATAGATTGCAAAATAGTTGGGAAGACATTTTTGACGTACCGATTCCATGGCATAGTGTTTATGAACTGATACGCAAAACGACGCCGGATTCAAAACTTAGAATTTTTCAATTTAAAATATTATATAAAATTATTGCTACCAATAGAATGTTATTTGTATGGGGTATACAATCTTCCCAGCTCTGCAGATTTGGCTATGAAGAGACAGAATCATTAGATCATTTGTTTTGGTACTGTCCATTTGTAGCTTATTTCTGGACACAGGTCCAGGAATGGCTGAAGGATTGCAATATTTGCATGAAGCGGACCATGCAGATAGCACTACCGGGTGATCTGAAAAGTCATAGTCAATCGATCAATAGTATAATAATACTTTTAGCAAAGATGTTCATTTTCAATTCACAAACTGTAGAAACAATGAGAATAGAAAGGTTCAGAACTTTTGTAAAACATCACAGTACAGTTGAAAAATATATGGCAAATAGAAATTCAATATGGATGGTGTTAAGAGATAGGTGGGAGGTGTTAAATGGAGCTGAAGGATGGGACTAATAACAACAACTAATAACAACAAGATAACTAGTGTCAGACATGCTTTTGTGAAAGAGCACAGTTAGAAAGATATGGCATATAGAAACATACCAGATGGACATCATGAAAATGATCGGAGGAAGTTCAGGAGTAAAAACAAACAAAATATAATTAGTGACTGTGTCTATAAAATGTATATAGTATGTATAAGCATGAAGTAGAGGCCTGAGCATTGTTGTTCACTAGTTTACTCCAATTAGGGAGGGGATGGTGGGGTTGGAAAGTAATAACGGGAAATATATATATTTTTTAAAGGATATGTATTTATGTATATGTGTATGTATGTGTATATATATATATGTATATATGCGAGAGAAAAAAACAACAGCAAAAAAGTAGATGTCCTAACCAACTTGCCAAACCGATAGTTATATATACACACACATACACATACACATATAAACACACATACACACACATACACATATACAGTTGAAGTCGGAAGTTTACATACACTTACGTCGGAGTCATTAAAACTTGTTTTTCAACCACTCCACACATTTCTTGTTAACAAACTATAATTTTCGCAAGTCGGTTAGGACATCTACTTTGTGCATGACAAGTAATTTTTCCAACAATTGTTTAGAGATAGATTATTTCACTTCTAATTCACTGTATCACAATTCCAGTGTGTCAGAAGTTTACATACACTAAGTTGACTGTGCCTTTAAACAGCTTGGACAATTCCAGAAAATGATGTCATGGCTTTAGAAGCTTCTGATAGGCTAATTGACATCATTTGAGTCAATTGGAGGTGTACCTGTGGATGTATATCAAGGCCTACCTTCAAACTCAATGCCTCTTTGCTTGACATCATGGGAAAATCAAAAGAAATCAGGCAAGAACACAGAAAAATAATTGTACACCTCCACAAGTCTGGTACATCCTTGGGAGCAATTTTCAAACGCCTGAAGGTACCACGTTCATCTGTACAAACAATAGTACGCAAGTATAAACACCATGGGACCATGCAGCCGTCATACCGCTCAAGAAGGAGATGCGTTCTGTCTCCTAGAGATGAATGTACTTGGGTGCGAAAAGTGCAAATCAATCCCAGAACAACAGCAAAGGACCTTGTGAAGATGCTGGCGGAAACAGGTACAAAACTATCTATATCTACAGTAAAACGAGTCCTATATCGACATAACTTGAAAGGCCGCTCAGCAAGGAAGAAGCTACTGCTCCAAAACTGCCATAAAAAAGCCAGACTACGGTTTGCAACTGCACATGGGGACAAAGATCGTACTTTTTGGAGAAATGTCCTCTGGTCTAATGAAACAAAAATAGAACTGTTTGGCCATAATGACCATCGTTATGTTTGGAGGAAAAATAATTTTAAAAACTGTTCGCTAGGCGTAGGCAAGACCATAAGCAAATACAGTGAGGGAAAAAAGTATTTTATTCCCTACTGATTTTGTACGTTTGTCCACTGACAAAGACATGATCAATCTATAATTTTAATGATAGGTTTATTTGAACAGTGAGAGACAGAATAACAAAAAAAATTACAAAAAAAGCATGTCAAAAATGTTATAAATTGATTTTTACATTTTAATGAGGGAAATAAGTATTTGACCCCTCTGCAAAACATTACTTGGTGGCAAAACCCTTGTTGGCAATCACAGAGGTCAGACGTTTCTTGTAGTTGGCCACCAGGTTTGCACACATCTCAGGAGGGATTTTGTTCCACTCCTCTTTGCAGATCTTCTCCAAGTTATTACGGTTTCGAGGCTGACGTTTGGCAAATCGAACCTTCAGCTCCCTCCACAGATTTTCTATGGGATTAAGGTCTGGAGACTGGCTAGGCCACTCCAGGACCTTAATGTGCTTCTTCTTGAGCCACTCCTTTGTTGCCTTGGCCGTGTGTTTTGGGTCATTGTCATGCTGGAATACCCATCCACGACCCATTTTCAATGCCCTGGCTGAGGGAAGGAGGTTCTCACCCATGATTTGACGGTACATTGCCCCGTCCATCGTCCCTTTGATGCAGTGAAGTTGTCCTGTCTCCTTAGCAGAAAAACACCCCCAAAGCATAATGTTTCCACCTCCATGTTTGACGGTGGGGATGTTGTTCTTGGGGTCATAGGCAGCATTCCTCCTCCTCCAAACACGGCGAGTTGAGTTGATGCCAAAGAGCTCGATTTTGGTCTCATCTGACCACAACACTTTCACCCAGTTCTCCTCTGAATCATTCAGATGTTCATTGGCAAACTTCAGACGGGCCTGTATATGTGCTTTCTTGAGCAGGGGGACCTTACGTGCGTTGCAGGATTTCAGTCCTTCACGGCGTAGTGTGTTACCAATTGTTTTCTTGGTGACTATAGTCCCAGTTGCCTAGAGATCATTGACAAGATCCTCCCGTGTAGTTCTGGGCTGATTCCTCACCATTCTCATGATCATTGCAACTCCACGAGGTGAGATCTTGCATGGAGCTTCAGGCCGAGGGAGATTGACAGTTATTTTGTGTTTCTTCCATTTGCGAATAATCACACCAACTGTTGTCACCTTCTCACCAAGCTGCTTAGGGATGGTCTTGTAGCCCATTCATGCCTTGTGTAGGTCTACAATCTTGTCCCTGACATCCTTGGAGAGCTCTTTGGTCTTGGCCATGGTGGAGAGTTTGGAATCTGATTGATTGATTGCTTCTGTGGACAGGTGTCTTTTATACAGGTAACAAACTGAGATTAGGAGCACTCCCTTTAAGAGTGTGCTCCTAATCTCAGCTCATTACCTGTATTATTGACACCTGGGAGCCAGAAATCTTTCTGATTGAGAGGGGGTCAAATACTTATTTCCCTCATTAAAATGCAAATCAATTTATAAAATTTCTGACATGCATTTTTCTGGATTTTTCTGTTGTTATTCTGTCTCTCACTGTTCAAATAAACCTACCATTAAAATTATAGACTGATCATTTCTTTGTCAGTGGGCAAACGTACAAAATCAGCAGGGGACCAAATACTTTTTTCTGACACTGTAGGTAAACTGGGATAATACTAAAGAGTTAATCAGTGTGATTTTTCCACAAATTTACAGGTATTTACCTTTCCATGGTAGCAAGATCTTATCTATTTTTGCTAACTTTATATTACATTTTTTTGGAGTGAGATCATTTATTTCATTTGGGATATGTATTCCGAGTATATCCACATCACCATCAGACCATTTTATTGGTAAACTACATGGTAATGTAAAAATTGTATTTTTTAGTGATCCAATACATAATATAGTACATTTATCATAATTTGGTTGTAATCCAGAGAGGTTAGAAAATGTATCTAGATCCTCTATGAGGCTGTGGAGGGATTCAAGTTTTGGATTTAAAAGAAAACATGAATCATCAGCGTACAATGACACCTTTGTTTTTAAGCCCTGGATTTCTAATCCCTTGATATTATTGTTGGATCTGATTTTAATAGCTAACATCTTGATGGCAATAATACATAGATATGCCGATAGTGGACAACCTTGTTTCACTCCTCTTGACAGTTTAAAACTGTCACGATCGTCTTGAAAAGAAGCGGGCCAAGGCGCAGCGTGAGATGCGTACATATTTATTTTATTGTACACCACAGCGAACAAAACAACAAACGAAACGTGAAGTCCTTCGATACAAACACAAATCAAAAGGAACAAGAAACCACACGAAACGAATGCCTTACAGCTACCTAAGTATGGCTCCCAATCAGAGACAACGAGCAACAGCCGTCTCTGATTGGGAGCCACCCTGGCCAACATAGAAACACAAAACTAGAACCTAACACCCTGGCTCAACATACGAGAGTCCCCAGAGCCAGGGCGTGACAAAAACTTTCTGAGAAATAGCCATTATTCACTATTTTACACCTAGGAGTCACACCCTGGCTCTGGGGACTCTATATGTTGAGCCAGGGTGTGTAGATTCTGTGTTTTGTGTTCTATGTTAATTAGTCTAGTTGTTCTATTTCTATGTTGACCAGTGTGGTTCTCAATCAGAGGCAACGAGTGTCAGCTGTTGCTGGTTGTCTCTGATTGGGAACCACATTTAAACAGGCTGTTTTCCCACAGTAGTTGTGGGATCTTGTTCCTTTTGTTTTGTTCCGTGTTGGTTTATTTTGTAGCCAAGGACTTCACGGTTCGTTATCGTTTGTTGTTTTGTTCTTGTTATCACTATTGATAATAAAGTATGTTCGCTCATCACGCTGCGCCTTGGTCCACTCCGTTCAACGATCGTGACAGAAGATCCCACCATACCAGGACCAAGCAGCGTGTCCAGGAGCAGGCAGCCTGGACGTGGGAGCAGATATTGGACGGGCAGGGGTCCTGGACCTGGGAGGAAATCCAGGCCGGGATGGATCGCCGTCCGTGGAAGGAGACGGTGGAGGCGCGACGGAGAGAGGAGCAACGGGGTCAACAGTGTCGTCGTCGGACAGACGAGAGGCAACCCCAAAACATTTTTAGGGGGGGGGGCACACGGCATGGGCGACTGGGCAGCAGGAGGCTGCCACAGGGCGAATTGGGAGATTAGGAGAGGAGGCCACCGGGTTTGGGGGGCCGGAAGGGAGGTTGGCAGAGCCTAGAGGGAGAGCAGAGCCAACTCCCCGTACTCAGGCATGGCAGCGTGAGACTGGTCAGTTTCCGGGGTATGCGGAGCTGCGTACTATGCCGCGAGTGGTCCGGCACAGTCCGGTACGTCCTGTGCGAGCACCCCGCACGTGTCGTGCGAAGGTGGGCAGGCAGCCAGGACGGAGTGTGCCGGCTCAGCGCTCGTGGCCTCCAGTACCCCTCCTCGGTCCCGGATATCCTGCGCCAGTGTCACGTGCTGTTATGCCAGTACGTGCACACAGCCCTGTACGTCCTGTGCTGATGCCTCACACAGAGTGTGTGAAGGTAGGCATTCAGCCAGGACGGGTTGTGTCAGCTCTTCGCTCCAGGCCTCCAATCCGTCTCCACAGCCCGGCCCGGTCTGTTCCTGCTCCCCGCACCAGGCTAATGGTGCGCGTCGCCAGCCCGGCCCGGCCTGTTCCTGCTCCCCGCACCAAGCTAATGGTGCTCGTCGCCAGCCCGGCCCGGCCTGTTCCTGCCACTCGCACCAAGCCTACGGTGCGCGTCGCCAGCCCGGCCCGGCCTGTTCCTGCCACTCGCACCAAGCCTACGGTGTGTGTCGCCAGCCCGGCCCGGCCTGTTCCTGCCACTCGCACCAAGCCTACGGTGCGCGTCGCCAGCCCGGCCCGGCCTGTTCCTGCCACTCGCACCAAGCCTACGGTGCGCGTCGCCAGCCCGGCCCGGCCTGTTCCTGCCACTCGCACCAAGCCTACGGTGCGCGTCGCCAGCCCGGCCCGGCCTGTTCCTGCCACTCGCACCAAGCCAGGTGTGCGAGTCGTCAGCCCGGTACGGCCCGTTCTGCTCCACGCACAAGCCAGGGGATCGCATCGTCAGCCCGGTCGGCCCGTTGCTGCTCCACGCACAAGCCAGGGGTGCGCATCGTCAGCCCGGTCGGCCCGTTCCTGCTCCACGCACCAAGCCAGGGGTGCGCATCGTCAGCCCGTCCGGCCCGTTCCTGCTCCACGCACCAAGCCAGGGGTGCGGCGTCGTCAGTCCGGCACAACCCGTGCCTGGGTTACGGTGCCTGGTCAGGTACCGGTCAGCTGCTCCACACCGGAGCTTAAGCAATCCGCTACTACGATGTCCAGTCCAGCTCCAGCCAGCGGGGCCAGACCGGACCAGGGGCGCTACGGGGGGATGGTTGAAGGGTGGTGGTCAAGCCCGGAGCCGGAACCGCCTCCTAGGAGGAATGCCCACCCAGCACTCCCCAGTCCGCGCCTTTGGGGGGGGGGTACAGTCACACCCTGGCTCTGGGGAATCTATTGGTTGAGCCAGGGTGTGTAGATTCTATGTGTTTTGTGTTCTATGTTAATTAGTCTAGTTGTTCTATTTCTATGTTGGCCAGTGTGGTTCTCAATCAGAGGCAACGAGTGTCAGCTGTTGCTGGTTGTCTCTGATTGGGAACCACATTTAAACAGGCTGTTTCCCACAGTAGTTGTGGGATGTTGTTCCTTTTGGTTTGTTCCGTGTTGGTTTATTTTGTAGCCAAGGACTTCACGTTTCGTTATCGTTTGTTGTTTTGTTCTTGTTATCACTATTGATAATAAAGCATGTTCGCTCATCACGCTGCGCCTTGGTCCACTCCGTTCAACGATCGTGACACTAGGGTTACTATACATGATTTTAACCCAATTTATAAGAGATTGTCCAAAATTGAAATGCTCCAGGCATTTATATATAAACCACAGTCGTACTTTATCAAATGCCTTTCGAAGTCTGCTATGAATAGTAGGCCTGTTTTCCCAGATTTTTCATAGTGTTCTATTGTTTCCAGTACTTAAAACATGCTAATAACGGTCCTCTGAGTATATCAAAAAAGTTTTGGTATACCTCGACTGGTATGCCATCCAACCCTGGAGTTTTCCCGGATTTAAAGTCTTTAATTGCTTCCAGAAGTTCCTCCTCTGTAATTTCACCTTCACATGAGTCTTTCTGTATGGATGTTAATTTTACATTATCAATAGAAAAAAAATCTCTACAATTTGCTTCAGTTAGAGGAGATGGAGGCGACTGAAACGAAAACATATGCTTAAAGTACTTTGTTTCCTCCTTCAAAATATAATTTGGTGAATCATGGGTGACTCCGTCATTTGTAACCAGTTTCAACAAATTATTTTTGGTAGCATTCCTATGTTGAAGATTAAAAAAGAATTTGGTGCATTTTCCCCCAAGTTCCATCCAATTTGATTTATTTTTTATAATATATTACCCTTGATCTTTCTTGAATACGCTCTTTGCCATTGGATAGTTGCTGTGTGAAGGATATTTGCTGTGTGCATGTTTTTATGTATGTACATTTAAATTTATGGTGCACAATAATTGCCCTTCGGTGACCATAAAGATCTCTTGAATTGAATTGTTTTCACATTTACAGCAATCCTCTCTGAGAAAATTGGTGAAGTTGAGTTGGACATCACTAATATTCCAGCTGAACTCATAGATGTCTTAAAGGCCAGTGTGAAATATCTAACCTACCCCATCCTGATCTCCAGTGTGTTAAATATAACAGAGATTAACATTACTACTGGTAAGAGTTATTAATTGTTCATTTTTTATCATTTTATAAAAAGGTTCAAAACCTACAGGGCTCATATGTTAGTAAATGGTGTATGTAAAAAACAAACATGGACGTTGTTGGCATCAGAAGAAAACGTTGTATCTCCATATTATAATGTTCCATCCACTTCCCCTCCATTCACAGCATGCTACCAAAACAGCATTGGATTCCAGTGCAGATGTGAGGACCAGTATGGTTGGTCATGTGACCAGTGTTCCTCCTATGGGTCCTGTGATGACATCATTGATGGCAAAATATGTGGATGTGTCAATGCTGTTCCTTCAAATGGACAGTTCTGTCAGCCAATCACAAGTAACTGTTTGATTCTCACTTCCACTTGGTGTTTGACATTGTACCTGTTGTTGTAGTTGTAGCTGCATAGTTATTTTTGGTGACACGCCTTTTATCTAATCCCAACAGATCTTACTGCTTGTCCAAGTCCAACTACTCCAGCAGGTATTCCAAGAAGTGACTCAAGCAATAGATTAAATGTACTGAAAATAATAGACATGCTTGTCATGATTTCTTTTAATTTTAATTTTCCATAGTGCCATCAAACATTTCTGGGAGAATTATTGAAATTGAGTTGGACATGACAAATATATCAGTTACATTGGTAGATGTACTTAAGGCCAGTGTGAATGGCCTGACCTACCCCATTCTGATCTCCAATGTGTTAAATGTAACGGATGTGAACTTCACTACTGGTAAGAGATTACTGTTGCTGTTGCCAATTTGAGTTTTAATTCATTGTGCATTGTAAAAGATATTCAAGAACTGAAGCAGGTTCAGTTATTTTGAAATAGTTGGTCTCACAGAAACCATTGATATGATGATGTTCAATCCACTCTCCTTTCATTCACAGCATGCTACCCAAACAGCACATGCAGATGTGAGGACCAGTATGGTTGGTCATGTGACCAGTGTCTCTCTTATGGGTCCTGTGACAGCATTGCTGATGACTCCTGTGGATGTATCAAAGCCATTCCTCCTGATGGACCCTTTTGTCAGCCAATCCCAGGTCAGTGTTTCCTTACCACTTCCACTCTGCTAGTTTAATCAATAGGATAACCAATGTTTATGTATTAATTCATCAATATTTAAACTCAAATCTTATCTCTATCTCCTTTACCACATAGATCTGACAGCTTGTCCAACACCATCTCCAATACCAGGTATGAGACTATTACTAATTACTATTTAATGAACAACAGTTTTACTGTACTAATTACAGTCTTACTGAGAGCAACTTGCCATAGTGTTATCCATAGTTGTATATTTACTTGAGGCCTACACCTTTAAGACAAATAACTGTAAAACAGGTTAGAGAACCAGCCATCATAATTATCTATTTTCCAGCAGAAGAGGAAACAAGTACTGGTTTTACACAATAATCTATGCATTTCAAATACATGTAACAGTGTCGAAAATCCAATGACCTGTTCAGATGTGATCTTGTTTGGGGTATCTTGTCAGATTATTACAGGAGGGACAAATCATGGCTAGTGTATGGAAAGTTACAAATAGCTGTAAAACAGGTTAGAGAACCAGCCATCATAATTATCTCACATTTCTCTGCTACCACACCTTTTCCAGGAGAAGAGGAAACAAGTACTGGTTTTACACAATAATCTATGTATTTCAAATACATGTAACAGTGTCGAAAATCCAATGACCTGTTCAGATGTGATTTTGTTTGGGTTATCTTTTCTTTTTTTCTTTTTTTTAGGGGGTAGATCAACTTTAATTTTTCTGATATATTGTAACTTCCATCAATGTAAATCTCTGCATCACTTCCAATCCCCCATATGTTTTTGTGTATGTATGTATATGTGTGTATGTATATATACATATATATATAGTGAGGGAAAAAAGTATTTGATCCCCTGCTGATTTTGTACGTTTGCCCACTGACAAAGAAATGATGAGTCTATAATTTTAATGGTAGGTTTATTTTGGACAGTGAGAGACAGAATAACAAAACAAAAATCCAGAAAAACGCATGTCAAAAATGTTATAAATTGATTTGCATTTTAATGAGGGAAATAAGTATTTGACCCCCTCTCAATCAGAAAGATTTCTGGCTCCCAGGTGTCTTTTATACAGGTAATGAGCTGAGATTAGGAGCACACTCTTAAAGGGAGTGCTCCTAATCTCAGCTTTTACCTGTATAAAAGACACCTGTCCACAGAAGCAATCAATCAATCAGATTCCAAACTCTCCACCATGGCCAAGACCAAAGAGCTCTCCAAGGATGTCAGGGACAAGATTGTAGACCTACACAAGGCTGGAATGGGCTACAAGACCATCGCCAAGCAGCTTGGTGAAAAGGTGACAACAGTTGGTGCAATCATTCGCAAATGGAAGAAACACCAAAATAACTGTCAATCTCCCTCGGCCTGGGGCTCCATGCAAGATCTCACCTCGTGGAGTTGCAATGATCATGAGAACGGTGAGGAATCAGCCCAGAACTACACGGGAGGATCTTGTCAATGATTTCAAGGCAGCTGGGACCATAGTCACCAAGAAAACAATTGGTAACACACTATGCCGTGAAGGACTGAAATCCTGCAGCGCCCACAAGGTCCCCCTGCTCAAGAAAGCACATATACAGGCCCGTCTGAAGTTTGCCAATGAACATCTGAATGATTCAGAGGAGAACTGGGTGAAAGTGTTGTGGTCAGATGAGACCAAAATCGAGCTCTTTGGCATCAACTCAACTCGCCGTGTTTGGAGGAGGAGGAATGCTGCCTATGACCCCAAGAACACCATCCCCACGGTCAAACATGGAGGTGGAAACATTATGCTTTGGGGGGGTTTTTCTGCTAAGGGGACAGGACAACTTCACTGCATCAAAGGGACGATGGATGGGGCCATGTACCGTCAAATCTTGGGTGAGAACCTCCTTCCCTCAGCCAGGGCATTGAAAATGGGTAGTGGAAGGGTATTCCAGCATGACAATGACCCAAAACACACGACCAAGGCAACAAAGGAGTGGCTCAGCCAGGGCATTGAAAATGGGTTGTGGAAGGGTATTCCAGCATGACAATGACCCAAAACACACAACATTTACATTTACGTCATTTAGCAGACGCTCTTATCCAGAGCGACTTACATTATTGATTTTTTCATACCCCCTGTGGGAATCGAACCCACAACCCTGGCGTTGCAAACACCATGCTCTATCAACTGAGCTACATCCCTGCCGGCCATTCCCTCCCCTACCCTGGACAACGCTGGGCCAATTGCGCGCCGCCCAATGGGTCTCCCGGTCACGGCCGGCTACGACAGAGCCTGGATTCCAACCAGGATCTCTAGTGGCACAGCTAGCACTGCGATGCAGTGCCTTAGACCACTGCGCCACTCAGGACTCACGACCAAGGCAACAAAGGAGTGACATTAAGGTCCTGGAGTGGCCTAGCCAGTCTCCAGACCTTAATCCCATAGAAACCTGTGGAGGGAGCTGAGGGTTGGAGTTGCCAAACGTCAGCCTCGAAACCTTAATGACTTGGAGAAGATCTGTAAAGAGGAGTGGAACAAAATCCCTCCTGAGATGTGTGCAAACCTGTTGGCCAACTACAAGAAACGTCTGACCTCTGTGATTGCCAACAAGGGTTTTGCCACCAAGTACTAAGTCATGTTTTGCAGAGGGGTCAAATACTAATTTCCCTCATTAAAATGCAAATCAATTTATAACATTTTTGACATACGTTTTTCTGCATTTTTTTGTTGTTATTCTGTCTCTCACTGTTCAAATAAACCTACCATTAAAATTATAGACTGATCATGTCTTTGTCAGTGGGCAAACTTACAAAATCAGCAAGGGATCAAATTATTTTTTCCCTACCTGTATATATATATGTATATATGTATATATGTATATATGTATGTATATATATATATATATATATATATATATATATATATATATATATATATATATATATATATATATATATGTATATGTAAATATATATGTTTGTGTATGTATATGTGTGTATGTGTATATATATGCATCTATAGTGGGGAAAAAAGTATTTAGTCAGCCACCAATTGTGCAAGTTCTCCCACTTAAAAAGATGAGAGAGGCCTGTAATTTTCATCATAGGTACACGTCAACTATGACAGACAAAATCAGAAAAGAAATCCAGAAAATCACATTGTAGGATTTTTAATGAATTTATTTGCAAATTATGGTGGAAAATAAGTATTTGGTCACCTACAAACAAGCACGATTTCTGGCTCTCACAGACCTGTAACTTCTTCTTTAAGAGGCTCCTCTGTCCTCCACTCGTTACCTGTGTTAATGGCACCTGTTTGAACTTGTTATCAGTATAAAAGACACCTGTCCACAACCTCAAACAGTCACACTCCAAACTCCACTATGGCCAAGACCAAAGAGCTGTCAAAGGACACCAGAAACCAAATTGTAGACCTGCACCAGAATGGGAAGACTGAATCTGCAATAGGTAAGCAGCTTGGTTTGAAGAAATCAACTGTGGAGCAATTATTAGGAAATGGAAGACATACAAGACCACTGATAATCTCCCCTCGATCTGGGGCTCCACGCAAGATCTCACCCCGTGGGGTCAAAATGATCACAAGAACGGTGAGCAAAAATCCCAGAACCACAGGGGGGACCTAGTGAATGACCTGCAGAGAGATGGGACCAAAGTAACAAAGCCTACCATCAGTAACACACTACGCCGCCAGGGACTCAAATCCTGCAGTGCAGACGTGTCCCCCTGCTTAAGCCAGTACATGTCCAGGCCCGTCTGAAGTTTGCTAGAGTGCATTTGGATGATCCAGAAGAGGATTGGGAGAATGTCATATGGTCAGATGAAACAAAAATAGAACTTTTTGGTAAAAACTCAACTCGTCGGGTTTGGAGGACAAAGAATGCTGAGTTGCATCCAAAGAACACCATACCTACTGTGAAGCATGGGGGTGGAAACATCATGCTTTGGGGCTGTTTTTCTGCAAAGGGACCAGGACGACTGATCCGTGTAAAGGAAAGAATGAATGGGGCCATGTATCATGAGATTTTGAGTGAAAACCTCCTTCCATCAGCAAGGGCATTGAAGATGAAATGTGGCTAGGTCTTTCAGCATGACAATGATCCCAAACACACCGCCCGGGCAACGAAGGAGTGGCTTCGTAAGAAGCATTTCAAGGTCCTGGAGTGGCCTAGCCAGTCTCCAGATCTCAACCCCATAGAAAATCTTTGGAGGGAGTTGAAAATCTGTGTTGCCCAGCGACAGCCCCAAAACATCACTGCTCTAGAGGAGATCTGCATGGAGGAATGGGCCAAAATACCAGCAACAGTGTGTGAAAACCTTGTGAAGACTTACAGAAAACATTTGACCTGTGTCATTGCCAACAAATGGTATATAACAAAGTATTGAGAAACTTTTGTTATTGACCAAATACTTATTTTCCACCATAATTTGCAAATAAATTCATTAAAAATCCTACAATGTGATTTTCTGGATTTTTTTTTCTCATTTTGTCTGTCATAGTTGACGTGTACCTATGATGACAATTACAGGCCTCTCTCATCTTTTTAAGTTGGAGAACTTGCACAATTGGTGGCTGACTAAATACTTTTTTCCCCCACTGTATATACATTATATATATATATATATATATATATATATATACATACATACATACATAACATACATACATACACCTTAGCCAAATACATTTAAACTCAGTTTTTCACAATTCCTGACATTTAATCCTAATAAAAATTCCCAGTTTTAGGTCAGTTAGGATCACCACTTTAATTTAAGAATGTGAAATGTCAGGATAATACCAGAGAGAATGATTTATTTCAGCTTTTCTTTCTTTCATCACATTCCCAGTGGGTCAGAAGTTTACATACACTCAATTAGTATTTGGTATCATTGCCTTTAAATTGTTTAACTTGGGTCAAACGTTTCGGGTAGCCTTTCACAAGCTTCCCACAATAAGTTGGGTGAATTTTGGCCCATTCCTCCTGACAGAGCTCATGTAACTGAGTCAGGTTTGTAGGCCTCCTTGCTCGCACATGCTTTTTCAGTTCTGCCCACAAATCTTCTATAGGATTGAGGTCAGGGCTTTGTGATGGCCACTCCAATACATTGACTTTGTTGTCCTTAAGCCATTTTGCCACAACTTTGGAAGTATGCTTGGGGTCATTGTCCATTTGGAAGACCCATCTGCGACCAAGCTTTAACTTCCTGACTGATGTCTTGAGATGTTGCTTCAATATATCCACATAATTTTCCTTCCTCATATTGCCATCTATTTTGTGAAGTGCACCAGTCCCTCCTGCAGCAAAGCATCCCCACAGCATGATGCAGCCACCCCCGTTCTTCACAGTTGGGATGGTGTTCTTCGGCTTGCAAGCCACCCCATTTTTCCTCCAAACACAATGATGGTCATCATGTCCAAACAGTTCTATTTTTGTTTCATCAGACCAGAGGACATTTCTCCAAAAAGCACGATCTTTGTCCCCATGTGCAGTTGCAAACCGTAGTCTGGCTTTTTTATGGCGGTTTTGGAGCAGTGGCTTCTTCCTTGCTGAGCGGCCTTTGAGGTTGTGTCGATATAGGACTCGTTTTACTGTGGATATAGATACTTTTGTACCTGTTTCCTACAGCATCTTTACAAGGTCCTTTACTGTTGTTCTGGGATTGATTTGCACTTTTCGCACCAAAGTACATTCATCTCTAGGAGACAGAACGTATCTCCTTCCTGAGCGGAATGACGGCTGCGTGGTCCCATGGTGTTTATACTTGCGTACTATTGTTTGTACAGATGAACGTGGTACCTTCAGGCGTTTGGAAATTGCTCCCAAGGATGAACCAGACTTGTGGAGGTCTTCAAAAAAATTTTTTGAGGTCTTGGCTGATTTCTTTTGATTTTCCTATGATGTCAAGCTAATAGGCACTGAGTTTGAAGGTAGGCCTTAAAATACATACACAGGTACACCTCCAATTGACTCAAATGCTGGGATGACGGCCCAACTTGGGATGGGGAGGGGTTTTAGCGGGGGAATTAGTTGAGAACAATTGGAGGGTTATTTAGTAAAATTGCAAATATCATGGTATAGCTATATGGACACTCAATCACTATGGTATTTTCTATTGGTTAATTTACAAACATATATAATGAAAAATAGATTTGAAACTTGTATTTCATTATGGTATGTGGTGAAATAAGTATAGCCAGTTATAGTTGTAATGGCTTAGCAGATAATAACAAAATAATAACAATATTTACATGGCTCAAAGAGAAGGAATATAATATCTATTATAAACCCATTCAACAATTCTAGATGAAGTTGCATGGAAATAGGAAGGGGGAAATATGCTTCTCCCATGGGCTAAGAAACTCAAAAGGGGTGATGATATTAATTAACAGTAATTTCGATCCGAATGTGCAAATTGTCCAAACAGATACGCAAGGTAGATGGATTATTTTAAATATGTTATTGGACCATAAAAAAATATGGCTCATTAAACTTTACAGACCAAATAATGATGATCCACACTTCTTTGAAAATATATATAATAAATTATCGACCTTGCAAGCAATTCAAGACTATTATTATGGTGGGAGATTATAATAGCGTTTTAAATAGCTCAATGGACCGTAAAGGAAATCCCACTACAAACAATCACCCTCATGCTCTTAAGGAAATCGTGAATGTCATGGATACATTAGAACTAGTAGATATATGGAGGCTTAAATATCCTGATCTAGTGAGGTATACATGGCGGAGACTCAATCAAGCCAGTCGTCTTGACTACTTTCTTATGTCATTCTCGTTAGCACCAAAAGTTTAAAAAGTGTTGATAGGGGACAGAATGCGGTCGGACCATCATATAATTGGCATATACATTACTCTTACTGAATTTCCACGTGGGCGAGGATATTGGAAATTTTATTAAAGCCTATTCGATGATAACTTGTTTTTAACTAGGACAGAGGAATTTATAACAGTTTTTTTCCGATATAACATAGCTACAGCAAATCCCCTTATTGTATGGGACACCTTTAAATGTGCCTTTAGAGGCCATGCAATTCAGTGCTCATCTCGAAAACAAAAGCAATTTAGGTCAAAAGAGTCCACACTAACAAAGGAAATAGAAGGTCTAACAGAACAGATAGATAGCAATAAAAACTGTAACAGAGGCTCAGAATAAATTAGAGGAAAAACAAAAAGAAATTGAGAAACTTATTCAAGAAAGATCAAGTGTAATATATTATAAAAATAAAGCAAACTGGATGGAATATTGGGAAGAATGCACCAAATTCTTTTTTAATCTTCAACATAGGAATGCTACCAAAAATAATTTATTGAAACTGGTTGCAAATGACGGAGTCACCCATGATTCACCAAATTATATTTTGAAGGAGGAAACAAAGTACTTTAAGCATATGTTTTCATTCAGTCGCCTCCATCTCCTCTAACTGAAGCAAATTGTAGAGATTTTTTTCTATTGATAATGTAAAATTAACAGCAATACAGAAAGACTCATGTGAAGGTGAAATTACAGAGGAAGAACTTCTGGATGCAATTAAAGACTTTAAGTCTGGAAAAACTCCAGGGTTGGATGGCATATCAGTCGAGGTATACCAAAACTTTTTTGTTATACTCAGAGGACCGTTATTAGCATGTTTTAACCACTCCTATGTAAATGGTAGATTATCAGACACTCAAGAAAGAGGCCTGATTTCATTATTACTGAAACAGGATACAAGTGGAAAATATAAAGATCCAGTCCATTTAAAAAATTGGCGGCCCATTACACATCAGTGTTGTGATGCAAAAATTCGAGCAAAATGTATAGCGCATATAATTAAAAAGGTATTGTCAGACATTATTCATTCTAATCAGACAGGTTTTTTTACATGGGCGATACATTGGAGATAATATAAGGCAAGTACTGGAAACAATAGAACACTATGAAAAATATGGGAAGCCAGGCCTACTATTCATAGCAGACTTCGAAAAGGCATTTGATAAAGTACGACTGGGGTTTATATATCAATGCCTGGAGCATTTCAATATTGGACAATCTCTTATAAATTGGGTAAAAATCATGTATATTAACCCTAGGTGTAAAATAGTAAATAATGTCTATTTCTCAGAAAGTTTTAAACTGTCAAGAGGAGTGAAACAAGGTTGTCCACTATCGGCATATCTATGTATTATTGCCATCGAGATGTTAGCTATTAAAATCAGATCCAACAATGATATCAAGGGATTAGCAATCCAGGGCTTAAAAACAAAGGTGTCATTGTACGCTGATGATTCATGTTTTCTTTTAAATCCACAACTTGAATCCCTCCACAGCCTCATAGATGATCTAGATACATTTTCTAACCTCTCTGGATTACAACCAAATTATGATAAATGTACTATATTACGTATTGGATCACTAAAAAATAAAAATTTTACATTACCATGTAGTTTACCAATAAAATGGTCTGATGGTGATGTGGATATACTCGGAATACATATCCCAAATGAAATAAATGATCTCACTCCAAAAAAATTTAATATAAAGTTAGCAAAAATAGATAAGATCTTGCTACCATGGAAAGGTAAATACCTGTAAATTTGTGGAAAAATCACACTGATTAACTCTTTAGTATTATCCCAATTTACCTATTTGCTTATGGTCTTGCCTACGCCTAGCGAACAGTTTTTGAAATTATATGAGAAAATAATATTCAATTTTATTTGGAACGGCAAGCCAGACAAAATTAAATGGGCCTTTTTACATAAAGAATAGGAATTAGGAGGACAGAAATGATTAAATATTAAAGCATTAGACCTATCACTAAAAGCTTCAGTCATACAAAAATTATACTTAAATCCGACCTGGTTCTCTAGCAAACTAGTAAGATTGTCTCACCCAATGTTCAAGAAGGGACTTTTTCCCTTTATTCAGATTACAACCCCACACTTTCAGGTTTTTGAGAAGGAAATCATCTCCCAAATATCACTATTTCTAAAACAAGCCATAGAAAGTTTTCTGCAATTTCAATTTAATCCTCCAGAAATGACAGAACAAATATTGCAACAAATATTGTGGTTAAACTCAAATATACTAATTGATAAAAAAGTTCTTTTTTTTAGAAAAAGTTTAAAAAGGTATAATCTTCGTAAATGATATTATCGGTAGGAATGGTGGAGTTATGTCGCATGCAGCTAACAAAAAACATATGGAAATGTTTGCTCTACCCAAAATTACAACCAAATAATTGCAGCATTACCGCAAAAATGGAAGAGGAAAGTGGAAGGAGGAAAAAGTAAGGAACTTGTCTGTCGACTTGCATTAAAGAACATAATTGGTTAAATAAAATTTAGATAAATAAAAAAGTTTACCAGTTTCATTTAAGGACCAAAAGATTGACAGCCATCCCCATATAGATTGCAAAATAGTTGGGAAGAGATTTTTTGACGTACCGATTCCATGGCATAGTGTTTAGTGAACTGATACGAAAACACGCTGGATTCAAAACTTAGAATTTTTCAATTTAAATTATTATATAAAATTCTTGCTACCAATAGAATGTTATTTGTATGGGGTATACAATCTTCCCAGCTCTGCAGATTTGGCTATGAAGAGACAGAATCATTAGATCATTTGTTTTGGTACTGTCCATTTGTAGCTTGTTTCTGGACACAGGTCCAGGAATGGCTGAAGGATTGCAATATTTGCATGAAGCTGACCCTGCAGATAGCACTACTGGGTGATCTGAAAAGTCATAGTCAATCGATCAATACTATAATAATACTTTTAGCAAAGATGTTCATTTTCAATTCACAAACTGTAGAAACAATGAGAATAGAAAGGTTCAGAACTTTTGTAAAACATCACAGTACAGTTGAAAAATATATGGCAAATATAAATTCAATATGGATGGTGTTAAGAGATCGATGGGAGGTGTTAAATGGAGCTGAAGGATGGGACTAATAACAACAACTAATAACAACAAGATAACTAGTGTCAGACATGCTTTTGTGAAAGAGCACAGTTAGAAAGATATGGCATATAGAAACATACCAGATGGACATCATGAAAATGATCGGAGGAAGTTCAGGAGTAAAAACAATCAAAATATAATTAGTGACTGTGTCTATAAAATGTATATAGTATGTATAAGCATGAGTAGAGGGCCTAAGCATTGTTGTTCACTAGTTTACTCCAATTAGGGAGGGGATGGTGGGGTTGGAAAGTAAGGGAGATATATATATTTTTTTAAAGGATATGTATTTATGTATATGTGTATGTATGTGTATATATATATGTATAT
>NW_025536890.1:0-43033 GCF_020615455.1 Coregonus clupeaformis
GTCTACTTTGTCAGGTCTACTTTGTCAGGTCTTGTCTACTGTGTCAGGTCAACTTTATTTTTTTTATTTATTTTTATTTTCACCTTTATTTAACCAGGTAAACCAGTTGAGAACAAGTTCTCATTTACAACTGCGACCTGGCCAAGATAAAGCAAAGCAGTGCGATAAAAACAACAACACAGAGTTACATATGGGGTAAAACAAAAGAAAGTCAAAAATACAACAGAAATACATATATATACAGTGTGTGCAAATGTAGCAAGTTATGGAGGTAAGGCAATAAATAGGCTATAGTGCAAAATAATTACAATTAGCATTAACACTGTGTCACGAACCGGCTCAAGTTCGTAACAAAAGGGAGACACGTGGAGACAAGGAGTACTCAAAGTATATATTTATTAATTAAAGTAACTAACTGAAATAACAATGGGGTGTGTAATCAGTAATCAGTAGTGTAAGTGAGTGTTTGCTTGCATAAATGTAATATAGAAAAGTGTTGATAAGTGCCAAAGCAAACAACCCAAAAAAAGCCACAAAAATATCACAACCAAAATCAAAGTATCTGCCTGGAGAGAGTCTCCTCAATGACTGTGGAAGAGTTCCATTTATCCTGGGACACACCCGGCCAAGGTGTTTCCCATGTAGCTGACGACCCTCCCAACTCCGCCCACCGGCATCCTAATAAGGAAACAAGAGCAAAGAGAGAATACGGCAGACAGAGTGGGAGGGCTGTCACACCCCATAAGACCGGGGACCAACAAGGTCCCCCGCCCAACGTACCAGCCTTAGCTTTCAGCAAATCTGTCAAGGAGCGACCACAGTAGAGAAGTTCCTACAAAAACCACGATAATACCCAATCATTCCCAAGAAACGCATCAGTTCCTTTTTAGTAGTTGGTAGTGGAAAAGCATCAATAGCTACCACTTTAGCTCGAACAGGACGCACTTCACCCTGCCCAACCACCTTTCCAAGGTATGTCACAGTCGCCTGAGCAAACTCACATTTAGCCAAATTTATCGTGGAGACGACCCGCAGCCAGACGTTCGAACAAGGCTTGAATACGGGACAGATGTTCCTCCCAAGTATCTGCATATATCACTACATCGTCCAGATAAACAGCGCACCCGGCCAGACCAGAGACAACCCTGTTCATAAGTCGCTGAAAAGTTGCAGGCGCATTACGCAGCCCGAAACTCATAACCGAATACGAGTACAGACCAAAGGTGTAATAAAGGCAGAGATTTCACGTGCCCTACTCGTCAGTGGCACCTGCCAATAGCCCTTTAACAGGTCAAATTTGCTCAAACTTAGCTGCGCCGACTTGATCAACGAGTCCTCCATCCGAGGAAGAGGAAATGAATCCGGCTTAGTGACATCGTTTACCTTACGGTAGTCCGTACAAAATCTGTTTGTTCCATCCGATTTACTGACCAAGATACAGGGAGAAGCCCAACTGGAGAAAGAAGGCTCTGCTATTTTACTCTCCAGCATGTACCTGACCTCAGCATCCAGACAACGCAGTTTCTCTGAAGAAACTCTATAGAACCGTTGACGAATGGGGTCAGCATCTCCAATGTCAATATCATGTTCTATTAAGTTTGTAGCGTGTTGGTGTATCAGAAAACAACCCTGGAAATCTCCGAATCAGACCCACCATCTCTTTCCGCCCATCAACAGGTAGATGAGTAAGAAGACTATCTAAAATCTCCAGTGTCTCTGAATTCTTCAATCTACCCTGCAGTATGCAATCGTCGGGACCAGAAACATCTTCCTGCTCCTGCACAGACCTAGCATGACCAGAATCCAGGGAATAAACAGTATCAGCCAAAAGAACAGCCTTACCGTCCTCTGTAGACTCCCCTGTTCAGTCTCAGAGGAACGTGCATAATAGGGTTTTAACAAATTTATATGGCACAGTTGATGTGCTTTCCTCCGTTCTGGAGTGGCAACTAGATAATTTTGCTCAGTGTCCTGGCGCACCACTGTATATGGACCTTGAAACTTGGCTTGAAAAGGAGAACCAACAATTGGCAGCAGAGCCAGAACCTGATCACCTGGACTAAAGTGACGAGTCTCAGCTCGCCGATCATATATGCTCTTCATCCTGTCCTGTGAAGATGATAGCTTCTCTTTAGCCATTTCACCAGCGGCATACAAGCGTCGCCGAAAATCACACACATATGATAACAGGGACTGAGGAGACTCGGGAGACTTCCAGTCATCCTGGAGAACAGATAAAAGCCCACGCACCTTATGTCCAAACACTAGGTCATTTGGGCTAAAACCTGTGCTCTCCTGTGAAACCTCCCTAGCAGCTAACAGTAACCAAGGCAACCCCTCCTCCCAATCCTTATCCATCTCAGTACAATAAGATCTCAACAAAGACTTAAGCGTTTGATGGAAACGTTCCAGTGCTCCTTGACTTTGGGCATGATAAGCGCTAGCCAAGTTGTGTTTAATATGGAGTTGTTGGAGAACCTGTCCAAAGAGATTAGAGGTGAAATTAGATCCTTGATCACTTTGAATGACCTTAGGATTCCAAACAGTGAGAAAAACTGAGTCAAAGCTTTTAACACAGACTTAGTCGTGATAGACCTGAGAGGATAGGCAGCAGGAAACCTAGTGGTCTGACACATCACAGTCAACAAATAATTACTACCCTTTCTGGAACGAGGCAGAGGACCAACACAGTCAATAATCAGATACTCAAAAGGGTTACTGAGTACAGGAATAGGGAACAGTGGTACCGGCTTAATAGCTTGATTAGGTTTACCAGTTAATTGACAGGTGTGACAAGTTTGAGGCTCAAGTTCGTAACAAAAAGGGAGACACGTGGAGACAAGAGTACTCAAAGTATATATTTATTAATTAAAGTAAACTAAATCAAATAACAATGGTGTGTGTAATCAGTAATCAGTAGTGTACGTGAGTGTTTGCATGCATAAATGTAATATGGAAAAGTGTTGAAAAGTGCCAAAGCAAACAACCCAAAAAAAGCCTCAAAAATATCACAACCAAGATCAAAGTATCTGCCTGGAGAGAGTCTCCCCAATGAATGTGGAAGAGGTCCATATATCCTGGGACACACCCGGCCCAGGTGTTTCCCATGTAACTGACGACCCCCCCAACTCCGCCCACCGGCATCCTAATAAGGAAACAAGAGCAAAGAGAGAATACGGCAGACAGAGTGGGAGGGTCGTCACACCCCCCCATAAGACCGGGGACCAACAAGGACCCCGGCCCAACGTACCAGCCCTGCGTCCCAAACCGACAAGTTGTACATGTTCACCCCTCCACTTGCCCCACCCATCATCCTCCTCTCCAGACCTCAGCAACCTTTACCCAGGAAGCAACCTTTAAGAGGAAAGAAAAACACAAGACTAGGAGGGGACAAACAGGAAAGATAGAACATGACAAAATCAAACACTGGTCGGTCACATCAATATTCATGAACAGGGCGCACGAGAGCGCATCAGCAATCACGTTATCAGTCCCCCGGATGTCCGCACATCTAGATGGAAAGATTGTAAAAATAAACACCATCTCATTATCCTCTGATTAGGACACCTCATGGACCTCAAAAATGTGAGAGGGTTATGGTCGGTGTAAACCACAATAGGTACTACACCCGACCCAACATACACTTCAAAGTGTTGTAGCGCCCATATAAGTGCTAATGCTTCTTTTTCAATGACAGAATAGTTCAACTGATAATGGTTAAACTTTTTTGGAAAAGAAACTAACAGGCCTCTCAACCCCAGCCACATCTGCTTGCAGCAACACTGCACCCGCCCCCACATGACTAGCATCCACCTGCAAGGTAAATGACAAATCCACACGAGGAGCAGCCAGTACCGGAGTTGAAGTAAGCAACCTCTTTGCATCTTCGAAAGCCTGTTGACAATGAGAAGACCATACGTACACAGCCTTAGCTTTCAGCAAATCTGTCAAGGAGGCGACCACAGTAGAGAAGTTCCTACAAAAACCACGATAATACCCAATCATTCCCAAGAAACGCATCAGTTCCTTTTTAGTAGTTGGTAGTGGAAAAGCATCAATAGCTACCACTTTAGCCCGAACAGGACGCACTTCACCCTGCCCAACCACCTTTCCAAGGTATGTCACAGTCGCCTGAGCAAACTCACATTTAGCCAAATTTATCGTGAGACGACCCGCAGCCAGACGTTCGAACAAGGCTTGAATACGGGACAGATGTTCCTCCCAAGTATCTGCATATATCACTACATCGTCCAGATAAACAGCGCACCCGGCCAGACCAGAGACAACCCTGTTCATAAGTCGCTGAAAAGTTGCAGGCGCATTACGCAGCCCGAAACTCATAACCGAATCACAGTACAGACCAAAAGGTGTAATAAAGGCAGAGATTTCACGTGCCCTACTCGTCAGTGGCACCTGCCAATAGCCCTTTAACAGGTCAAATTTGCTCACAAACTTAGCTGCGCCCGACTTGATCAACGCAGTCCTCCATCCGAGGAAGAGGAAATGAATCCGGCTTAGTGACATCGTTACCTTACGGTAGTCCGTACAAAATCTGTTTGTTCCATCCGATTTACTGACCAAGATACAGGGAGAAGCCCAACTGGAGAAAGAAGGCTCTGCTATTTTACTCTCCAGCATGTACCTGACCTCAGCATCCAGACAACGCAGTTTCTCTGAAGAAACTCTATAGAACCGTTGACGAATGGGGTCAGCATCTCCAATGTCAATATCATGTTCTATTAAGTTTGTACGTGTAGGTGTATCCGAAAACAACCCTGGAAATCTCCGAATCAAACCAACCCTCTCTTTCCGCTCATCAACAGGTAGATGAGTAAGAAGGCTATCTACAATCTCCAGTGTCTCTGAATTTTTCAATCTACCCTGCAGTATGCAATCGTCAGGACCAGAAACATCTTCCTGCTCCTGCACAGACCTAGCATGACCAGAACTCAGGGAATAAACAATATCAGCCAAAAGAACAGCCTTACCGTCCTCTGTAGACTCCCCCTGTTCAGTCTCAGAGGAACGTGCATAATAGGGTTTTAACAAATTTACATGGCACAGTTGGTGTGCTTTCCTCCGTTCTGGAGTGGCAACTAGATAATTTTGCTCAGTGTACTGGCGCACCACTGTATATGAACCTTGAAACTTGGCTTGAAAAGGAGAACCAACAATTGGCAGCAGAGCCAGAACCTGATCACCTGGACTAAAGTGATGAGGCTCAGCTCGGCGATCATATATGCTCTTCATCCTGTCCTGTGAAGATGATAGCTCCTCTTTAGCCATTTCACCAGCGGCATACAAGCGTCGCCGAAAATCACCCACATATGATAACAGGGACTGAGGAGGCTCGGGAGACTTCCAGTCATCCTGGAGAACAGATAAAAGCCCACGCACCCGATGTCCAAACACTAGGTCATTTGGGCTAAAACCCGTGCTCTCCTGTGAAACCTCCCTAGCAGCTAACAGTAACCAAGGCAACCCCTCCTCCCAATCCTTATCCATCTCAGTACAATAAGCTCTCAACAAAGACTTAAGTGTTTGATGGAAACGTTCCAGTGCTCCTTGACTTTGGGCATGATAAGCGCTAGACAAGTTGTGTTTAATATGGAGTTGTTGGAGAACCTGTCCAAAGAGATTAGAGGTGAAATTAGATCCTTGATCACTTTGAATGACCTTAGGGATTCCAAACAGTGAGAGAAACTGAGTCAAAGCTTTTAACACAGCCTTAGTCGTGATAGACCGGAGAGGGTAGGCAACAGGAAACCTAGTGGTCTGACACATCACAGTCAACAAATAATTACTACCCTTTCTAGAACGAGGCAGAGGACCAACACAGTCAATAATCAAATACTCAAAAGGTTTACTGAGTACAGGAATAGGGAACAGTGGTACCGGCTTAATAGCTTGATTAGGTTTACCAGTTAATTGACAGGTGTGACAAGTTTTGATGAAATCAGAAACATCCCTCTTTAATCTTGGCCAAAAAAAATGTCGTAATATGCGATTGTAGGTTTTTCTCACACCCATATGCCCAGCAACGTCGTTGTGAGAAGTTGTCAGCACCAACTCACGAAGCCTAACTGGTACCACAACCTGACTAATCGCCTCCCCCAGAAAACAACTACCATGAGACATCCACTTCCTCATCAGGACCTCCTCTTGGAGAAAATAGCCCTGTGCGACATCTCCCAACTGTTCTACAGGCACAATCTGGTCCCGCAACTCTTCTAATGTAGGGTCAGCCCGTTGCGCCCTCGATTAAATCGGAGCGGGATACGGATAACGGGATAACAGGGAAAACAGTAACAGACTTCTTTATGGTATTCTCGTTAGCCAGTTCCGTGACCAAGTCATCAGGGATCATAGAACGCGTCACTGCACACGCAGAAAACACCTCTGGGAAATTCTGCGCACTCTCATCAGGAATCCCTACAATTGAAGGCTTAGTAGAAACCGCTAAAGATGGAAACACGATAGGCCACACACGCTCCCCAGCCAAGTTATTTCCAAGGATCACGTCAACACCCTCAATAGGCAATGAAGGACGCACCCCCACAACAACCTCACCTTTCACCAGTCCACAATCCAACATCAGTTTATGCAATGGAACTGACAGAGTGTTCAAACCTATTCCCCTAATTAGAACACTATTCCCCGAATCAGTCTCCGCAGAGAAGGGTAACACAGATTCCAACACAAATGATTCAGAGGCACCTGTATCTCTTAGGATCTTTACTGGCACTAGGTTCTTACTTCCTACCATAGACACAAAACCCTCCGTAACAAAAAGGTAAATAGTCGGGATCAATATAGCCCTTCACATGGCTCTGAGCATGAGACAATGCGTCAGGAGTGAACTGATGTGGAACAGGCGCTGCTAACGCTATAGGCCTCGATTTACCATAAGCACCTGTACTGAATTTACCCCTAGACCTAAGAATCGGACATTCATTTTTCCAATGACCTAATTCTCGACAGTAGTGACACTCTTGACCAAAGTCAGTTTTACCACGGGTATCAGGCTCAACCCCAGTTGAATGAAACTCTGCCCGGGAACCGAAGTATCTCGGCGAGCGAGGCCCAAATCTCTGCAAACACCCCCACTCACTCCGAATACGGGGTTCTGCAAAAAAAATGTGTGTGAGTCAACACATATTCATCTGCCAAAACCGCAGCTTCAGCGACAGTCTTTATTTTTCGTTCGTTAATGTACGTCAGCTATACGATCAGGGATTGTGTCCTTAAATTGTTCTAACATAATCAGATCACACAGCCCTTGGAAAGTCATAACTGCAGAGGCGGAACACCAGCGATTGAACTGTGAAGATAATATTCGCGCAAACTCAACATGAGTCTGCTGATCATCCCTTTTTTAAAGTTCTAAATCGTTGGCGGTAAGCCTCAGGGACCAATTCATAACTCTGTAACACAGCCGTTTTAACCTTCTCATAACTAACACTGTCTGCTACACTAAGAGCTGAATATGCTTCTTGCGCTTTACCAGTCAGCACACACTGCAACATCAAAGTGCGATCAGAATCAGGCCAACTCCTAGCGTCAGCAACTACGCTCCAAACAACGAAAAAGAATGTCTCCGGGTCCTTTTCATTAAACTGGGGCAACAACCGTAAATTCCCAACAATATCAAATGTGTCTGGATTACGACCAAAATAGGAACGACCCCTAGGTAACTCTGGGTCATCTTCCCAGAGCAAACTCTCCCCCTGAGAGCTTTCCTTCCCCTAACCAACTCTAGTCGCTCTTGTTGCAGCTTGATTTTAGCACGCTCCATATCCTGTTTAAATTCCAATTCCCTTTCATATTTTACACGATCATGCTCCATTTTAGCTTGTTCATGCTCCATTTGTAACAGAAGCAGTTCCTTCTGCTGTTCAAAAAGAAGACTACTATGACTAACCGATGGAGCGGTCATTGTAACATATCGGGGAGACAACGTGTCCTCAGCAGAGGCTGCCCCAGTGGTAACATCCAGAATACCACTCTCCATCAAATTGGCCTTCAATATTAACCTAATAGAATTTTTTAGACGTTTATCACTAATTTCAACCTTGTAGTGTTCAGCAACCTTCAACAGCTGTTCTTTAGTACATAATTCTAACAGTTCTTCTGATGGAAAGCGAATGAACTCGTCTACATTAGACGCCATAATCAGGGAAAAAAAAATTAAATATATATATATCATAATAATCTCTCTCAACCCCTCTGCTGAGCACACCAGACACAAGAGAAATACAATCACACCGAGCACCACAGAAAAGAGCTGGGATATGGAGCTTCCCCAAAACCTACAATAACTCAACCCTAGTCTTCGTGCAGATTTGCGGTGGGTAATTACGCACTGTAGCCCGCTGGCAAGGAATTAAACCCCCAGCACGCTGGTAGATTTCCCAAGCCACGGATGTGCCCCGAGACAACTGCTCAGTCCACTGACACCACACAAAAATAACAAACATTTAACCATGCCCAACGTATCCCAAAACAAAACACGTCACTAAGCCTATCAGGGGAAAAAAGCTATAGCTCCGGGTAGCAAATGTCACTACCCTACCCAATCTCCCACTGAGGTACACAGCCGATTGTACTCACCTCAGACCGATGTCCCAACAGCGAGTAGAGCAAGAGTTTCCAGGCTGGGCAGGGACTGGAAACTAACCAATGTACTCTCTCCAACGCAGTACAAAACCCAAAGGCAACCAATACTGGCCTATCAAACTCAAACAAACTAACAAAATTTACAAAGAAAAACCCTACAGAATTGGACATTAACTCCACGTTCTCCCAAACACAACCAGTTCAAAATCCCAGACGAGCCCCCACAAGTGGGGGTTCGTCCGGAGACTGATTCGGGGAATAGTGTTCTAATTAGGGGAATAGGTTTGAACACTCTGTCAGTTCCATTGCATAAACTGATGTTGGATTGTGGACTGGTGAAAGTTGAGGTTGTTGTGGGGGTGCGTCCTTCATTGCCTATTGAGGGTGTTGACGTGATCCTTGGAAATAACTTGGCTGGGGAGCGTGTGTGGCCTATCGTGTTTCCATCTTTAGCGGTTTCTACTAAGCCTTCAATTGTAGGGATTCCTGATGAGAGTGCGCAGAATTTCCCAGAGGTGTTTTCTGCGTGTGCAGTGACGCGTTCTATGATCCCTGATGACTTGGTCACGGAACTGGCTAACGAGAATACCATAAAGAAGTCTGTTACTGTTTTCCCTGTTATCCCGTTATCCGTATCCCGCTCCGATTTAATCGAGGCGCAACGGCTGACCCTACATTAGAAGAGTTGCGGGACCAAATTGTGCCTGTAGAACAGTTGGGAGATGTCGCACAGGGCTATTTTCTCCAAGAAGAGGTCCTGATGAGGAAGTGGATGTCTCATGGTAGTTGTTTTCTGGGGGAGGCGATTAGTCAGGTTGTGGTACCAGTTAGGCTTCGTGAGTTGGTGCTGACAAATTCTCACAATGGCGTTGCTGGGCATATGGGTGTGAGAAAAACCTACAATCGCATATTACGAAATTTTTTTGGGCCAAGATTAAAGAGGGATGTTTCTGATTTCATCAAAACTTGTCGCACCTGTCAATTAACTGGTAAACCTAATCAAGCTATTAAGCCGGTACCACTGTTCCCTATTCCTGTACTCAGTAAACCTTTTGAGTATTTGATTATTGACTGTGTTGGTCCTCTGCCTCGTTCTAGAAAGGGTAGTAATTATTTGTTGACTGTAATGTGTCAGACCACTAGGTTTCCTGTTGCCTACCCTCTCCGGTCTATCACGACTAAGGCTGTGTTAAAAGCTTTGACTCAGTTTCTCTCACTGTTTGGAATCCCTAAGGTCATTCAAAGTGATCAAGGATCTAATTTCACCTCTAATCTCTTTGGACAGGTTCTCCAACAACTCCATATTAAACACAACTTGTCTAGCGCTTATCATGCCCAAAGTCAAGGAGCACTGGAACGTTTCCATCAAACACTTAAGTCTTTGTTGAGAGCTTATTGTACTGAGATGGATAAGGATTGGGAGGAGGGGGTTGCCTTGGTTACTGTTAGCTGCTAGGGGAGGTTTCACAGGAGAGCACGGGTTTTAGCCCTAATGACCTAGTGTTTGGACATCGGGTGCGTGGGCTTTTATCTGTTCTCCAGGATGACTGGAAGTCTCCCGAGCCTCCTCAGTCCCTGTTATCATATGTGGGTGATTTTCGCGACGCTTGTATGCCGCTGGTGAAATGGCTAAAGAGGAGCTATCATCTTCACAGGACAGGATGAAGAGCATATATGATCGCCGAGCTGAGCCTCATCACTTTAGTCCAGGTGATCAGGTTCTGGCTCTGCTGCCAATTGTTGGTTCTCCTTTTCAAGCCAAGTTTCAAGGTTCATATACAGTGGTGCGCCAGTACACTGAGCAAAATTATCTAGTTGCCACTCCAGAACGGAGGAAAGCACACCAACTGTGCCATGTAAATTTGTTAAAACCCTATTATGCACGTTCCTCTGAGACTGAACAGGGGGAGTCTACAGAGGACGGTAAGGCTGTTCTTTTGGCTGATATTGTTTATTCCCTGAGTTCTGGTCATGCTAGGTCTGTGCAGGAGCAGGAAGATGTTTCTGGTCCTGACGATTGCATACTGCAGGGTAGATTGAAAAATTCAGAGACACTGGAGATTGTAGATAGCCTTCTTACTCATCTACCTGTTGATGAGCGGAAAGAGAGGGTTGGTTTGATTCGGAGATTTCCAGGGTTGTTTTCGGATACACCTACACGTACAAACTTAATAGAACATGATATTGACATTGGAGATGCTGACCCCATTCGTCAACGGTTCTATAGAGTTTCTTCAGAGAAACTGCGTTGTCTGGATGCTGAGGTCAGGTACATGCTGGAGAGTAAAATAGCAGATCCTTCTTTCTCCAGTTGGGCTTCTCCCTGTATCTTGGGCAGTAAATCGGATGGAACAAATAGATTTTGTACGGACTACCGTAAGGTAAACGATGTCACTGGGCCGGATTCATTTCCTCTTCCTCGGATGGAGGACTGCGTTGGTCAAGTCGGCGCAGCTACGTTTGTGAGCAAATTTGACCTGTTAAAGGGGGTATTGGCAGGTGCCACTGATGAGTAGGGCACGTGAAATCTCTGCCTTTATTACACCTTTTGGTCTGTACTCGTATTCGGTTATGAGTTTCGGACTGCGTAATGCGCCTGCCACTTTTCAGCGATTTATGAACAGGGTTGTCTCTGGTCTGGCCGGTTGCGCTGTTTATCTGGACGATGTAGTGATATATGCAGATGCTTGGGAGGAGCATCTGTCCCGTATTCAGGCCTTGTTCGGACGTCTGGCTGCGGGTCGCCTCACGATGAATTTGGCTGAATGTGAGTTTGCTCAGGCGACTGTTGTATACCTTGGAAAGGTGGTTGGGCAGGGTGACGTGCGCCCTGTTCATGAATATTGATGTGACCGACCATTGTTTGATTTTGTCATGTTCTATCCTTCCTGTTTGTCCCCTCCTAGTCTTGTGTTCTTCTTTCCTCTTAAAGGTTGCTTCCTGTGTAAAGGTTGCTGAGGTCTGGAGAGGAGGATGATGGGTGGGGCAAGTGGAGGTGTGAACATGTACAATTTGTCGGTTTGGGACGCAGGGGCTGAGTACGTTGGTCCGGGGGTCCTTGTTGGTCCCCGGTCTTATGGGGGGGTGTGACGACCCTCCCACTCTGTCTGCCGTATTCTCTCTTTGTTCTTGTTTCCTTGTTAGGATGCCGGTGGGCGGAGTTGGGAGGGTCGTCAGCTACATGGGAAACACCTGGGCCGGGTGTGTCCCAGGATAAATGGACCTCTTCCACATTCATTAGGAAGACTCTCTCCAGGCAGATACTTTGATCTTGGTTGTGATATTTTTGAGGTTTTTTTGGGTTGTTTGCTTTGGCACTTTTCAACACTTTTCTATATTACATTTATGCATGCAAACACTCACGTACACTACTGATTACTGATTACACACACCATTGTTATTTGATTTAGTTTACTTTAATTAATAAATATATACTTTGAGTACTCCTTGTCTCCACGTGTCTCCCTTTTGTTACGAACTTGAGCCGGTTCGTGACTTGAGCCGGTTCGTGACATTGAATGAAACTCTGCCCGGGAACCGAAGTATCTCGGCGAGCGAGGCCCAAATCTCTGCGAACGCCCCCACTCACTCCGAATACGGGGTTCTGCAAAAACATTTTTGTGAGTCAACACATATTCATCTGCCAAAACCGCAGCTTCAGCAACAGTCTTTATTTTTCGTTCGTTAATGTACGTCGCTATACGATCAGGGATTGTGTCCTTAAATTGTTCTAACATAATCAGATCACACAGCCCTTGGAAAGTCATAACTGCAGAGGCAGAACACCAGCGATTGAACTGTGAAGATAATATTCGCGCAAACTCAACATGAGTCTGCTGATCATCCCTTTTTAAAGTTCTAAATCGTTGGCGGTAAGCCTCAGGGACCAATTCGTAACTCTGTAACACAGCCGTTTTAACCTTCTCATAACTAACACTGTCTGCTACGCTAAGAGCTGAATATGCTTCTTGCGCTTTACCAGTCAGCACACACTGCAACATCAAAGTGCGATCAGAATCAGGCCAACTCCTAGCGTCAGCAACACGCTCAAACAACGAAAAGAATGTCTCCGGGTCCTTTTCATTAAACTGGGGCAACAACCGTAAATTCCCTACAACATCAAATGTGTCTGGATTACGACCAAAAGAGGAACGACCCCTAGGTAACTCTGGGTCACCTTCCCAGAGCAAACTCTCCCCCTGAGAGCTTTCCTTCCCTAACCAACTCTAGTCGCTCTTGTTGCAGCTTGATTTTAGCACGCTCCATATCCTGTTTAAATTCCAATTCCCTTTCATATTTTACACGATCATGCTCCATTTTAGCTCTTTGTCCATTTCGTTCATGCTCCATTTTAGCTTGTTCATGCTCCATTTTAGCTCTTTGTCCATTTTGTTCATGCTCTAGCTGTAACAGAAGCAGTTCTTTCTGCTGTTCAAAAAGAAGACTACTATGACTAACCGATGGAGCGGTCATTGTAACATATCGGGGAGACAACGTGTCCTCAGCAGAGGCTGCCCCAGTGGTAACATCCAGAATACCACTCTCCATCAAATTGGCCTTCAATATTAACCTAATAGAATTTTTTAGACGTTTATCACTAATTTCAACCTTGTAGTGTTCAGCAACCTTCAACAGCTGTTCTTTAGTACATAATTCTAACAGTTCTTCTGATGGAAAGCGAATGAACTCGTCTACATTAGACGCCATAATCAGGGAAAAAAATTAAATATATATAGATCATAATAATCTTGCTCAACCCCTCTGCTGAGCACACCAGACACAAGAGAAATACAATCACACCGAGCACCACAGAAAAGAGCTGGGATATGGAGCTTCCCCAAAACCTACAATAACTCAACCCTAGTCTTCGTGCAGATTTGCGGTGGGTAATTACGCACTGTAGCCCGCTGGCAAGGAATTAAACCCCCCAGCACGCTGGTAGATTTCCCCAAGCCACGGATGTGCCCCCGAGACAACTGCTCAGTCCACTGACACCACACAAAAATAACAAACATTTAACCATGCCCGACGTATCCCAAAACAAAACACGTCACTAAGCCTATCAGGGGAAAAAGCTATAGCTCCGGGTAGCAAATGTCACTACCCTACCCAATCTCCCACTGAGGTACACAGCCGATTGTACTCACCTCAGACCGATGTCCCAACAGCGAGTAGAGCAAGAGTTTCCAGGCTGGGCAGGGACTGGAAACTACCCAATGTACTCTCTCCAACGCAGTACAAAACCCAAAGGCAACCAATACTGGCCTATCAAACTCAAACAAACTAACAAAATTTACAAAGAAAAACCCTACAGAATTGGACATTAACTCCACGTTCTCCCAAACACAACCAGTTCAAAATCCCGGACGAACCACTTGTCACGAACCGGCTCAAGTTCGTAACAAAAGGGAGACACGTGGAGACAAGGAGTACTCAAAGTATATATTTATTAATTAAAGTAAACTAAATCAAATAACAATGGTGTGTGTAATCAGTAATCAGTAGTGTACGTGAGTGTTTGCATGCATAAATGTAATATAGAAAAGTGTTGAAAAGTGCCAAAGCAAACAACCCAAAAAAACCTCAAAAATATCACAACCAAGATCAAAGTATCTGCCTGGAGAGAGTCTCCCTAATGAATGTGGAAGAGGTCCATTTATCCTGGGACACACCCGGCCCAGGTGTTTCCCATGTAGCTGACGACCCTCCCAACTCCGCCCACCGGCATCCTAACAAGGAAACAAGAACAAAGAGAGAATACGGCAGACAGAGTGGGAGGGTCGTCACACCCCCCCATAAGACCGGGGACCAACAAGGACCCCGGACCAACGTCACCAGCCCCTGCGTCCCAAACCGACAAATTGTACATGTTCACACCTCCACTTGCCCCACCCATCATCCTCCTCTCCAGACCTCAGCAACCTTTACACAGGAAGCAACCTTTAAGAGGAAAGAAGAACACAAGACTAGGAGGGGACAAACAGGAAGGATAGAACATGACAAAATCAAAAAATGGTCGGTCACATCAATATTCATGAACAGGGCGCACGTCACCCTGCCCAACCACCTTTCCAAGGTATACAACAGTCGCCTGAGCAAACTCACATTCAGCCAAATTCATCGTGAGGCGACCCGCAGCCAGACGTCCGAACAAGGCCTGAATACGGGACAGATGCTCCTCCCAAGCATCTGCATATATCACTACATCGTCCAGATAAACAGCGCAACCGGCCAGACCAGAGACAACCCTGTTCATAACTCGCTGAAAAGTGGCAGGCGCATTACGCAGTCCGAAACTCATAACCGAATACGAGTACAGACCAAAGGTGTAATAAAGGCAGAGATTTCACGTGCCCTACTCATCAGTGGCACCTGCCAATACCCCTTTAACAGGTCAAATTTGCTCACAAACGTAGCTGCGCCCGACTTGACCAACGCAGTCCTCCATCCGAGGAAGAGGAAATGAATCCGGCCCAGTGACATCGTTTACCTTACGGTAGTCCGTACAAAATCTATTTGTTCCATCCGATTTACTGCCCAAGATACAGGGAGAAGCCCAACTGGAGAAAGAAGGATCTGCTATTTTACTCTCCAGCATGTACCTGACCTCAGCATCCAGACAACGCAGTTTCTCTGAAGAAACTCTATAGAACCGTTGACGAATTCTTAGAATGGGGTCAGCATCTCCAATGTCAATATCATGTTCTATTAAGTTTGTACGTGTAGGTGTATCCGAAAACAACCCTGGAAATCTCCGAATCAAACCAACCCTCTCTTTCCGCTCCTCAACAGGTAGATGAGTAAGAAGGCTATCTACAATCTCCAGTGTCTCTGAATTTTTCAATCTACCCTGCAGTATGCAATCGTCAGGACCAGAAACATCTTCCTGCTCCTGCACAGACCTAGCATGACCAGAACTCAGGGAATAAACAATATCAGCCAAAAAAACAGCCTTACCGTCCTCTGTAGACTCCCCCTGTTCAGTCTCAGAGGAACGTGCATAATAGGGTTTTAACAAATTTACATGGCACAGTTGGTGTGCTTTCCTCCGTTCTGGAGTGGCAACTAGATAATTTTGCTCAGTGTACTGGCGCACCACTGTATATGAACCTTGAAACTTGGCTTGAAAAGGAGAACCAACAATTGGCAGCAGAGCCAGAACCTGATCACCTGGACTAAAGTGATGAGGCTCAGCTCAGCGATCATATATGCTCTTCATCCTGTCCTGTGAAGATGATAGCTCCTCTTTAGCCATTTCACCAGCGGCATACAAGCGTCGCCGAAAATCACACACATATGATAACAGGGACTGAGGAGGCTCGGGAGACTTCCAGTCATCCTGGAGAACAGATAAAAGCCCACGCACCTTATGTCCAAACACTAGGTCATTTGGGCTAAAACCTGTGCTCTCCTGTGAAACCTCCCTAGCAGCTAACAGTAACCAAGGCAACCCCTCCTCCCAATCCTTATCCATCTCAGTACAATAAGATCTCAACAAAGACTTAAGCGTTTGATGGAAACGTTCCAGTGCTCCTTGACTTTGGGCATGATAAGCGCTAGCCAAGTTGTGTTTAATATGGAGTTGTTGGAGAACCTGTCCAAAGAGATTAGAGGTGAAATTAGATCCTTGATCACTTTGAATGACCTTAGGGATTCCAAACAGTGAGAAAAACTGAGTCAAAGCTTTTAACACAGACTTAGTCGTGATAGACCTGAGAGGATAGGCAGCAGGAAACCTAGTGGTCTGACACATCACAGTCAACAAATAATTACTACCCTTTCTGGAACGAGGCAGAGGACCAACACAGTCAATAATCAGATACTCAAAAGGGTTACTGAGTACAGGAATAGGGAACAGTGGTACCGGCTTAATAGCTTGATTAGGTTTACCAGTTAATTGACAGGTGTGACAAGTTTTGATGAAATCAGAAACATCCCTCTTTAATCTTGGCCAAAAAATTTTTTTCGTAATATGCGATTGTAGGTTTTTTCTCACACCCATATGCCCAGCAACGTCGTTGTGAGAAGTTGTCAGCACCAACTCACGAAGCTTAACTGGTACCACAACCTGACTAATCGCCTCCCCAGAAAACAACTACCATGAGACATCCACTTTCTCATCAGGACCTCCTCTTGGAGAAAATAGCCCTGTGCGACATCTCCCAACTGTTCCACAGACACAATTTGGTCCCGCAACTCTTCTAATGTAGGGTCAGTCCGTTGCGCCTCGATTAAATCGGAGCGGGATACAGATAACGGGATAACAGGGAAAACAGTAACAGACTTCTTTATGGTATTCTCGTTAGCCAGCTCCGTGACCAGGTCGTCATGGATCATAGAACGCGTCACTGCACACGCAGAAAACACCTCTGGGAAATCCTGCGCACTCTCATCAGGAATCCCTACAATTGACGGCTTAGTGGAAACCACTAAAGATGGAGACACGATAGGCCACACACGCTCCCCAGCCAAGTTATTTCCAAGGATCACGTCAATACCCTCAATAGGCAATGAAGGACGCACCCCCACAACAACCTCACCTTTCACCAGTCCACAATCCAACATCAGTTTATGCAATGGAACTGACAGAGTGTTCAAACCTATTCCCCTGATTAGAACACTATTCCCCGAATCAGTCTCCGCAGAGAAGGGTAACACAGACTCCAACACAAATGATTCAGAGGCACCTGTGTCTCTTAGGATCTTTACTGGCACTAGGTTCTTACTTCCTACCATAGACACAAAACCCTCCGTAACAAAAGGTAAATACTCGGGATCAATATAGCCCTTCACATGGCTCTGGGCATGAGACAATGCGTCAGGAGTGAACTGATGTGGAACAGGCGCTGCTAACGCTATAGGCCTCGATTTACCATAAGCACCTGTACTGAATTTACCCCTAGACCTAAGAATCGGACATTCATTTTTCCAATGACCTAATTCTCGACAGTAGTGACACTCTTGACCAAAGTCAGTTTTACCACGGGTATCAGGCTCAACCCCAGTTGAATGAAACTCTGCCCGGGAACCGAAGTATCTCGGCGAGCGAGGCCCACATCTCTGCAAACACCCCCACTCACTCCGAATACGGGGTTCTGCAAAAAAATGTGTGAGTCAACACATATTCATCTGCCAAAACCGCAGCTTCAGCGACAGTCTTTATTTTTCGTTCGTTAATGTACGTCGCTATACGATCAGGGATTGTGTCCTTAAATTGTTCTAACATAATCAGATCACACAGCCCTTGGAAAGTCATAACTGCAGAGGCGGAACACCAGCGATTGAACTGTGAAGATAATATTCGCGCAAACTCAACATGAGTCTGCTGATCATCCCTTTTTAAAGTTCTAAATCGTTGGCGGTAAGCCTCAGGGACCAATTCATAACTCTGTAACACAGCCGTTTTAACCTTCTCATAACTAACACTGTCTGCTACACTAAGAGCTGAATATGCTTCTTGCGCTTTACCAGTCAGCACACACTGCAACATCAAAGTGCGATCAGAATCAGGCCAACTCCTAGCGTCAGCAACACGCTCAAACAATGAAAAGAATGTCTCCGGGTCCTTTTCATTAAACTGGGGCAACAACCGTAAATTCCCTACAACATCAAATGTCTCTGGATTACGACCAAAAGAGGAACGACCCCTAGGTAACTCTGGGTCACCTTCCCAGAGCAAACTCTCCCCTGAGAGCTTTCCTTCCCTAACCAACTCTAGTCGCTCTTGTTGCAGCTTGATTTTAGCACGCTCCATATCCTGTTTATATTCCAATTCCCTTTCATATTTTACACGATCATGCTCCATTTTAGCTCTTTGTTCATTTCGTTCATGCTCCATCCCACTTGTCACGAACCGGCTCAAGTTCGTAACAAAAGGGAGACACGTGGAGACAAGGAGTACTCAAAGTATATATTTATTAATTAAAGTAAACTAAATCCAATAACAATGGTGTGTGTAATCAGTAATCAGTAGTGTACGTGAGTGTTTGCATGCATAAATGTAATATGGAAAAGTGTTGAAAAGTGCCAAAGCAAACAACCCAAAAAAGCCTCAAAAATATCACAACCAAGATCAAAGTATCTGCCTGGAGAGAGTCTCCCCAATGAATGTGGAAGAGGTCCATTTATCCTGGGACACACCCGGCCCAGGTGTTTCCCATGTAGCTGACGACCCCCAACTCCGCCCACCGACATCCTAATAAGGAAACAAGAGCAAAGAGAGAATACGGCAGACAGAGTGGGAGGGTCGTCACACTCCCCCATAAGACCCGGGGACCAACAAGGACCCCGGCCCAACGTACCAGCCTTAGCTTTCAGCAAATCTGTCAAGGGAGCGACCACAGTAGAGAAGTTCCTACAAAAACCACGATAATACCCAATCATTCCCAAGAAACGCATCAGTTCCTTTTTAGTAGTTGGTAGTGGAAAAGCATCAATAGCTACCACTTTAGCCCGAACAGGACGCACTTCACCCTGCCCAACCACCTTTCCAAGGTATGTCACAGTCGCCTGAGCAAACTCACATTTAGCAAAATTTATCGTGAGACGACCCGCAGCCAGACGTTCGAACAAGGCTTGAATACGGGACAGATGTTCCTCCCAAGTATCTGCATATATCACTACATCGTCCAGATAAACAGCGCACCCGGCCAGACCAGAGACAACCCTGTTCATAAGTCGCTGAAAAGTTGCAGGCGCATTACGCAGCCCGAAACTCATAACCGAATACGAGTACAGACCAAAAGGTGTAATAAAGGCAGTGGCACCTGCCAATAGCCCTTTAACAGGTCAAATTTGCTCACAAACTTAGCTGCGCCAACTTGATCAACGCAGTCCTCCATCCGAGGAAGAGGAAATGAATCCGGCTTAGTGACATCGTTTACCTTACGGTAGTCCGTACAAAATCTGTTTGTTCCATCCGATTTACTGACCAAGATACAGGGAGAAGCCCAACTGGAGAAAGAAGGCTCTGCTATTTTACTCTCCAGCATGTACCTGACCTCAGCATCCAGACAACGCAGTTTCTCTGAAGAAACTCTATAGAACCGTTGACGAATGGGGTCAGCATCTCCAATGTCAATATCATGTTCTATTAAGTTTGTACGTGTTGGTGTATCAGAAAACAACCCTGGAAATCTCCGAATCAGACCCACCATCTCTTTCCGCCCATCAACAGGTAGATGAGTAAGAAGACTATCTAAAATCTCCAGTGTCTCTGAATTCTTCAATCTACCCTGCAGTATGCAATCGTCGGGACCAGAAACATCTTCCTGCTCCTGCACAGACCTAGCATGACCAGAATCCAGGGAATAAACAGTATCAGCCAAAAGAACAGCCTTACCGTCCTCTGTAGACTCCCCCTGTTCAGTCTCAGAGGAACGTGCATAATAGGGTTTTAACAAATTTATATGGCACAGTTGATGTGCTTTCCTCCATTCTGGAGTGGCAACTAGATAATTTTGCTCAGTGTCCTGGCGCACCACTGTATATGGACCTTGAAACTTGGCTTGAAAAGGAGAACCAACAATTGGCAGCAGAGCCAGAACCTGATCACCTGGACTAAAGTGACGAGGCTCAGCTCGCCGATCATATATGCTCTTCATCCTGTCCTGTGAAGATGATAGCTTCTCTTTAGCCATTTCACCAGCGGCATACAAGCGTCGCCGAAAATCACACACATATGATAACAGGGACTGAGGAGGCTCGGGAGACTTCCAGTCATCCTGGAGAACAGATAAAAGCCCACGCACCTTATGTCCAAACACTAGGTCATTTGGGCTAAAACCTGTGCTCTCCTGTGAAACCTCCCCAGCAGCTAACAGTAACCAAGGCAACCCCTCCTCCCAATCCTTATCCATCTCAGTACAATAAGATCTCAACAAAGACTTAAGCGTTTGATGGAAACGTTCCAGTGCTCCTTGACTTTGGGCATGATAAGCGCTAGCCAAGTTGTGTTTAATATGGAGTTGTTGGAGAACCTGTCCAAAGAGATTAGAGGTGAAATTAGATCCTTGATCACTTTGAATGACCTTAGGGATTCCAAACAGTGAGAAAAACTGAGTCAAAGCTTTTAACACAGACTTAGTCGTGATAGACCTGAGAGGATAGGCAGCAGGAAACCTAGTGGTCTGACACATCACAGTCAACAAATAATTACTACCCTTTCTGGAACGAGGCAGAGGACCAACACAGTCAATAATCAGATACTCAAAAGGGTTACTGAGTACAGGAATAGGGAACAGTGGTACCGGCTTAATAGCTTGATTAGGTTTACCAGTTAATTGACAGGTGTGACAAGTTTTGATTAAATCAGAAACATCCCTCTTTAATCTTGGCCAAAAAAAAATTCGTAATATGCGATTGTAGGTTTTTCTCACACCCATATGCCCAGCAACGTCGTTGTGAGAAGTTGTCAGCACCAACTCACGAAGCTTAACTGGTACCACAACCTGACTAATCGCCTCCCCCAGAAAACAACTGGGACTTGTCACGAACCGGCTCAAGTTCGTAACAAAAGGGAGACACGTGGAGACAAGGAGTACTCAAAGTATATATTTATTAATTAAAGTAAACTAAATCAAATAACAATGGTGTGTGTAATCAGTAATCAGTAGTGTACGTGAGTGTTTGCATGGTCCTTTGAGCGTGTTGCTGACGCTAGGAGTTGGCCTGATTCTGATCGCACTTTGATGTTGCAGTGTGTGCTGACTGGTAAAGCGCAAGAAGCATATTCAGCTCTTAGCGTAGCAGACAGTGTTAGTTATGAGAAGGTTAAAACGGCTGTGTTACAGAGTTACGAATTGGTCCCTGAGGCTTACCGCCAACGATTTAGAACTTTAAAAAGGGATGATCAGCAGACTCATGTTGAGTTTGCGCGAATATTATCTTCACAGTTCAATCGCTGGTGTTCTGCCTCTGCAGTTATGACTTTCCAAGGGCTGTGTGATCTGATTATGTTAGAACAATTTAAGGACACAATCCCTGATCGTATAGCGACGTACATTAACGAACGAAAAATAAAGACTGTTGCTGAAGCTGCGGTTTTGGCAGATGAATATGTGTTGACTCACAAAAATGTTTTTGCAGAACCCCGTATTCGGAGTGAGTGGGGCGTTCGCAGAGATTTGGGCCTCGCTCGCCGAGATACTTCGGTTCCCGGGCAGAGTTTCATTCAAATAGGGTTGAGCCTGATACTCGTGGTAAAACTGACGTTGGTCAAGAGTGTCACTACTGTCAAGAATTAGGTCATTGGAAAAATGAATGTCCGATTCTTAGATCTAGGGGTAAATTCAGTACAGGTGCTTATGGTAAATCGAGGCCTGCAGCGTTAGCCGCGCCTGTTCCACATCAGTTCACTCATGACGCATTGTCTCCTGCCCGGAGCCAGGTGAAGGGTTATATTGATCCCGACTATTTACCTTTCGTTACGGAGGGTTTTGTGTCTATGGTAGGAAGTAAGAACCTAGTGCCAGTAAAGATCCTAAGAGACACAGGTGCCTCTGAATCATTTGTGTTGGAGTCTGTGTTACCCTTCTCTGCGGAGACTGATTCGGGGAATAGTGTTCTAATCAGGGGAATAGGTTTGAACACTCTGTCAGTTCCATTGCATAAACTGATGTTGGATTGTGGACTGGTGAAAGGTGAGGTTGTTGTGGGGGTGCGTCCTTCATTGCCTATTGAGGGTATTGACGTGATCCTTGGAAATAACTTGGCTGGGGAGCGTGTGTGGCCTATCGTGTCTCCATCTTTAGTGGTTTCCACTAAGCCGTCAATTGTAGGGATTCCTGATGAGAGTGCGCAGGATTTCCCAGAGGTGTTTTCTGCGTGTGCAGTGACGCGTTCTATGATCCATGACGACCTGGTCACGGAGCTGGCTAACGAGAATACCATAAAGAAGTCTGTTACTGTTTTCCCTGTTATCCCGTTATCTGTATCCCGCTCGATTTAATCGAGGCGCAACGGACTGACCCTACATTAGAAGAGTTGCGGGACCAAATTGTGTCTGTGGAACAGTTGGGAGATGTCGCACAGGGCTATTTTCTCCAAGAGGAGGTCCTGATGAGAAAGTGGATGTCTCATGGTAGTTGTTTTCTGGGGGAGGCGATTAGTCAGGTTGTGGTACCAGTTAAGCTTCGTGAGTTGGTGCTGACAACTTCTCACAACGACGTTGCTGGGCATATGGGTGTGAGAAAAACCTACAATCGCATATTACGAAAAAAATTTTGGCCAAGATTAAAGAGGGATGTTTCTGATTTCATCAAAACTTGTCACACCTGTCAATTAACTGGTAAACCTAATCAAGCTATTAAGCCGGTACCACTGTTCCCTATTCCTGTACTCAGTAACCCTTTTGAGTATCTGATTATTGACTGTGTTGGTCCTCTGCCTCGTTCCAGAAAGGGTAGTAATTATTTGTTGACTGTGATGTGTCAGACCACTAGGTTTCCTGCTGCCTATCCTCTCAGGTCTATCACGAGTAAGTCTGTGTTAAAAGCTTTGACTCAGTTTTTCTCACTGTTTGGAATCCCTAAGGTCATTCAAAGTGATCAAGGATCTAATTTCACCTCTAATCTCTTTGGACAGGTTCTCCAACAACTCCATATTAAACACAACTTGTCTAGCGCTTATCATGCCCAAAGTCAAGGAGCACTGGAACGTTTCCATCAAACGCTTAAGTCTTTGTTGAGATCTTATTGTACTGAGATGGATAAGGATTGGGAGGAGGGGTTGCCTTGGTTACTGTTAGCTGCTAGGGAGGTTTCACAGGAGAGCACAGGTTTTAGCCCAAATGACCTAGTGTTTGGACATAAGGTGCGTGGGCTTTTATCTGTTCTCCAGGATGACTGGAAGTCTCCCCGAGCCTCCTCAGTCCCTGTTATCATATGTGTGTGATTTTCGGCGACGCTTGTATGCCGCTGGTGAAATGGCTAAAGAGAAGCTATCATCTTCACAGGACAGGATGAAGAGCATATATGATCGGCGAGCTGAGCCTCGTAACTTTAGTCCAGGTGATCAGGTTCTGGCTCTGCTGCCAATTGTTGGTTCTCCTTTTCAAGCCAAGTTTCAAGGTCCATATACAGTGGTGCGCCAGGACACTGAGCAAAATTATCTAGTTGCCACTCCAGAACGGAGGAAAGCACATCAACTGTGCCATATAAATTTGTTAAAACCCTATTATGCACGTTCCTCTGAGACTGAACAGGGGGAGTCTACAGAGGACGGTAAGGCTGTTCTTTTGGCTGATACTGTTTATTCCCTGGATTCTGGTCATGCTAGGTCTGTGCAGGAGCAGGAAGATGTTTCTGGTCCCGACGATTGCATACTGCAGGGTAGATTGAAGAATTCAGAGACACTGGAGATTTTAGATAGTCTTCTTACTCATCTACCTGTTGATGGGCGGAAAGAGATGGTGGGTCTGATTCGGAGATTTCCAGGGTTGTTTTCTGATACACCAACACGTACAAACTTAATAGAACATGATATTGACATTGGAGATGCTGACCCCATTCGTCAACGGTTCTATAGAGTTTCTTCAGAGAAACTGCGTTGTCTGGATGCTGAGGTCAGGTACATGCTGGAGAGTAAAATAGCAGAGCCTTCTTTCTCCAGTTGGGCTTCTCCCTGTATCTTGGTCAGTAAATCGGATGGAACAAACAGATTTTGTACGGACTACCGTAAGGTAAACGATGTCACTAAGCCGGATTCATTTCCTCTTCCTCGGATGGAGGACTGCGTTGATCAAGTCGGCGCAGCTAAGTTTGTGAGCAAATTTGACCTGTTAAAGGGCTATTGGCAGGTGCCACTGACGAGTAGGGCACGTGAAATCTCTGCCTTTATTACACCTTTTGGTCTGTACTCGTATTCGGTTATGAGTTTCGGGCTGCGTAATGCGCCTGCAACTTTTCAGCGACTTATGAACAGGGTTGTCTCTGGTCTGGCCGGGTGCGCTGTTTATCTGGACGATGTAGTGATATATGCAGATACTTGGGAGGAACATCTGTCCCGTATTCAAGCCTTGTTCGAACGTCTGGCTGCGGGTCGTCTCACGATAAATTTGGCTAAATGTGAGTTTGCTCAGGCGACTGTGACATACCTTGGAAAGGTGGTTGGGCAGGGTGAAGTGCGTCCTGTTCGGGCTAAAGTGGTAGCTATTGATGCTTTTCCACTACCAACTACTAAAAAGGAACTGATGCGTTTCTTGGGAATGATTGGGTATTATCGTGGTTTTTGTAGGAACTCTCTACTGTGGTCGCTCCTTGACAGATTTGCTGAAAGCTAAGGCTGTGTACGTATGGTCTTCTCATTGTCAACAGGCTTCCGAAGATGCAAAGAGGTTGCTTACTTCAACTCCGGTACTGGCTGCTCCTCGTGTGGATTTGTCATTTACCTTGCAGGTGGATGCTAGTCATGTGGGGGCGGGTGCAGTATTGCTGCAAGCAGATGTGGCTGGGGTTGAGAGGCCTGTTAGTTTCTTTTCCAAAAAGTTTAACCATTATCAGTTGAACTATTCTGTCATTGAAAAAAGAAGCATTAGCACTTATATGGGCGCTACAACACTTTGAAGTGTATGTTGGGTCGGGTGTAGTACCTATTGTGGTTTACACCGACCATAACCCTCTCACATTTTTGAGGTCCATGAGGTGTCCTAATCAGAGGATAATGAGATGGTGTTTATTTTTACAATCTTTCCATCTAGATGTGCGGCACATCCGGGGAACTGATAACGTGATTGCTGATGCGCTCTCTCGTGCGCCCTGTTCATGAATATTGATGTGACCGACCAGTGTTTGATTTTGTCATGTTCTATCTTTCCTGTTTGTCCCCTCCTAGTCTTGTGTTTTTCTTTCCTCTTAAAGGTTGCTTCCTGGGTAAAGGTTGCTGAGGTCTGGAGAGGAGGATGATGGGTGGGGCAAGTGGAGGGGTGAACATGTAGGGGCTGGTACGTTGGGCCGGGGTCCTTGTTGGTCCCCGGTCTTATGGGGGGGGGGTGTGACGACCCTCCCACTCTGTCTGCCGTATTCTCTCTTTGCTCTTGTTTCCTTATTAGGATGCCGGTGGGCGGAGTTGGGAGGGTCGTCAGCTACATGGGAAACACCTGGGCCGGGTGTGTCCCAGGATAAATGGACCTCTTCCACATTCATTAAGGAGACTCTCTCCAGGCAGAAACTTTGACTTTGGTTGTGATATTTTTGTGGCTTTTTTGGGTTGTTTGCTTTGGCACTTCTCAACACTTTTCCATATTACATTTATGCAAGCAAACACTCACTTACACTACTGATTACTGATTACACACCCCATTGGTATTTCAGTTAGTTTACTTTAATTAATAAATATATACTTTGAGTACTCCTTGTCTCCACGTGTCTCCCTTTTGTTACGAACTTGAGCCGGTTCGCGAACCGGCTCAAGTTCGTAACAAAAGGGAGACACGTGGAGACAAGGAGTACTCAAAGTATATATTTATTAATTAAAGTAAACTAAATCAAATAACAATGGTGTGTGTAATCAGTAATCAGTAGTGTACGTGAGTGTTTGCATGCATAAATGTAATATGGAAAAGTGTTGAAAAGTGCCAAAGCAAACAACCCAAAAAGGCCTCAAAAATATCACAACCAAGATCAAAGTAACTGCCTGGAGAGAGTCTCCCTAATGAATGTGGAAGAGGTCCATTTATCCTGGGACACACCCGGCCCAGGTGTTTCCCATGTAGCGACGACCCTCCCAACTCCGCCCCACCGGCATCCTAACAAGGAAACAAGAACAAAGAGAGAATACGGCAGACAGAGTGGGAGGGTCGTCACACCCCCCCCCATAAGACCGGGGACCAACAAGGACCCCGGACCAACGTACCAGCCCCTGCGTCCCAAACCGACAAATTGTACATGTTCACACCTCCACTTGCCCCACCCATCATCCTCCTCTCCAGACCTCAGCAACCAATCACAGGAAGCAACCTTTAAGAGGAAAGAAGAACACAAGACTAGGAGGGGACAAACAGGAAGGATAGAACATGACAAAATCAAACAATGGTCGGTCACATCAATATTCATGAACAGGGCGCACGTCACCCTGCCCAACCACCTTTCCAAGGTATACAACAGTCGCCTGAGCAAACTCACATTCAGCCAAATTCATCGTGAGGCGACCCGCAGCCAGACGTCCGAACAAGGCCTGAATACGGGACAGATGCTCCTCTTTAGCCATTTCACCAGCGGCATACAAGCGTCGCCGAAAATCACACACATATGATAACAGGGACTGAGGAGGCTCGGGAGACTTCCAGTCATCCTGGAGAACAGATAAAAGCCCACGCACCTTATGTCCAAACACTAGGTCATTTGGGCTAAAACCTGTGCTCTCCTGTGAAACCTCCCTAGCAGCTAACAGTAACCAAGGCAACCCCTCCTCCCAATCCTTATCCATCTCAGTACAATAAGATCTCAACAAAGACTTAAGCGTTTGATGGAAACGTTCCAGTGCTCCTTGACTTTGGGCATGATAAGCGCTAGCCAAGTTGTGTTTAATATGGAGTTGTTGGAGAACCTGTCCAAAGAGATTAGAGGTGAAATTAGATCCTTGATCACTTTGAATGACCTTAGGGATTCCAAACAGTGAGAAAAACTGAGTCAAAGCTTTTAACACAGACTTAGTCGTGATAGACCTGAGAGGATAGGCAGCAGGAAACCTAGTGGTCTGACACATCACAGTCAACAAATAATTACTACCCTTTCTGGAACGAGGCAGAGGACCAACACAGTCAATAATCAGATACTCAAAAGGGTTACTGAGTACAGGAATAGGGAACAGTGGTACCGGCTTAATAGCTTGATTAGGTTTACCAGTTAATTGACAGGTGTGACAAGTTTTGATGAAATCAGAAACATCCCTCTTTAATCTTGGCCAAAATTTTTTTCGTAATATGCGATTGTAGGTTTTTCTCACACCCATATGCCCAGCAACGTCGTTGTGAGAAGTTGTCAGCACCAACTCACGAAGCTTAACTGGTACCACAACCTGACTAATCGCCTCCCCAGAAAACAACTACCATGAGACATCCACTTTCTCATCAGGACCTCCTCTTGGAGAAAATAGCCCTGTGCGACATCTCCCAACTGTTCCACAGACACAATTTGGTCCCGCAACTCTTCTAATGTAGGGTCAGTCCGTTGCGCCTCGATTAAATCGGAGCGGGATACAGATAACGGGATAACAGGGAAAACAGTAACAGACTTCTTTATGGTATTCTCGTTAGCCAGCTCCGTGACCAGGTCGTCATGGATCATAGAACGCGTCACTGCACACGCAGAAAACACCTCTGGGAAATCCTGCGCACTCTCATCAGGAATCCCTACAATTGACGGCTTAGTGGAAACCACTAAAGATGGAGACACGATAGGCCACACACGCTCCCCAGCCAAGTTATTTCCAAGGATCACGTCAATACCCTCAATAGGCAATGAAGGACGCACCCCCACAACAACCTCACCTTTCACCAGTCCACAATCCAACATCAGTTTATGCAATGGAACTGACAGAGTGTTCAAACCTATTCCCCTGATTAGAACACTATTCCCCGAATCAGTCTCCGCAGAGAAGGGTAACACAGACTCCAACACAAATGATTCAGAGGCACCTGTGTCTCTTAGGATCTTTACTGGCACTAGGTTCTTACTTCCTACCATAGACACAAAACCCTCCGTAACAAAAGGTAAATACTCCGGGATCAATATAGCCCTTCACATGGCTCTGGGCATGAGACAATGCGTCAGGAGTGAACTGATGTGGAACAGGCGCTGCTAACGCTATAGGCCTCGATTTACCATAAGCACCTGTACTGAATTTACCCCTAGACCTAAGAATCGGACATTCATTTTTCCAATGACCTAATTCTCGACAGTAGTGACACTCTTGACCAAAGTCAGTTTTACCACGGGTATCAGGCTCAACCCCAGTTGAATGAAACTCTGCCCGGGAACCGAAGTATCAGTGTCTGCCGTATTCTCTCTTTGCTCTTGTTTCCTTATTAGGATGCCGGTGGGCGGAGTTGGGGGGGTCGTCAGTTACATGGGAAACACCTGGGCCGGGTGTGTCCCAGGATAAATGGACCTCTTCCACACTCATTGAAAAGACTCTCTCCAGGCAGATACTTTGATCTTGGTTGTGATATTTTTGAGGCCTTTTTGGGTTGTTTGCTTTGGCACTTTTCAACACTTTTCCATATTACATTTATGCATGCAAACACTCACGTACACTACTGATTACTGATTACACACACCATTGTTATTTGATTTAGTTTACTTTAATTAATAAATATATACTTTGAGTACTCCTTGTCTCCACGTGTCTCCCTTTTGTTACGAACTTGAGCCGGTTCGTGACAAGTAAATCGAGGCCTGCAGCGTTAGCCGCGCCTGTTCCACATCAGTTCACTCATGACGCATTGTCTCATGCCCGGAGCCAGGTGAAGGGTTATATTGATCCCGACTATTTACCTTTCGTTACGGAGGGTTTTGTGTCTATGGTAGGAAGTAAGAACCTAGTGCCAGTAAAGATCCTAAGAGACACAGGTGCCTCTGAATCATTTGTGTTGGAATCTGTGTTACCCTTCTCTGCGGAGACTGATTCGGGGAATAGTGTTCTAATTAGGGGAATAGGTTTGAACACTCTGTCAGTTCCATTGCATAAACTGATGTTGGATTGTGGACTGGTGAAAGGTGAGGTTGTTGTGGGGGGTGCGTCCTTCATTGCCTATTGAGGGTATTGACGTGATCCTTGGAAATAACTTGGCTGGGGAGCGTGTGTGGCCTATCATGTCTCCATCTTTAGTGGTTTCCACTAAGCCGTCAATTGTAGGGATTCCTGATGAGAGTGCGCAGAATTTCCCAGAGGTGTTTTCTGCGTGTGCAGTGACGCGTTCTATGATACAGGACGACCTGGTCACGGAGCTGGCTAACGAGAATACCATAAAGAAGTCTGTTACTGTTTTCCCTGTTATCCCGTTATCTGTATCCCGCTCCGATTTAATCGAGGCGCAACGGACTGACCCTACATTAGAAGAGTTGCGGGACCAAATTGTGTCTGTGGAACAGTTGGGAGATGTCGCACAGGGCTATTTTCTCCAAGAGGAGGTCCTGATGAGAAAGTGGATGTCTCATGGTAGTTGTTTTCTGGGGGAGGCGATTAGTCAGGTTGTGGTACCAGTTAAGCTTCGTGAGTTGGTGCTGACAACTTCTCACAACGACGTTGCTGGGCATATGGGTGTGAGAAAAACCTACAATCGCATATTACGACATTTTTTTTGGCCAAGATTAAAGAGGGATGTTTCTGATTTCATCAAAACTTGTCACACCTGTCAATTAACTGGTAAACCTAATCAAGCTATTAAGCCGGTACCACTGTTCCCTATTCCTGTACTCAGTAAACCTTTTGAGTATCTGATTATTGACTGTGTTGGTCCTCTGCCTCGTTCCAGAAAGGGTAGTAATTATTTGTTGACGGTGATGTGTCAGACCACTAGGTTTCCTGCTGCCTATCCTCTCCGGTCTATCACGACTAAGTCTGTGTTAAAAGCTTTGACTCAGTTTTTCTCACTGTTTGGAATCCCTAAGGTCATTCAAAGTGATCAAGGATCTAATTTCACCTCTAATCTCTTTGGACAGGTTCTCCAACAACTCCATATTAAACACAACTTGTCTAGCGCTTATCATGCCCAAAGTCAAGGAGCACTGGAACGTTTCCATCAAACGCTTAAGTCTTTGTTGAGATCTTATTGTACTGAGATGGATAAGGATTGGGAGGAGGGGTTGCCTTGGTTACTGTTAGCTGCTAGGGAGGTTTCACAGGAGAGCACAGGTTTTAGCCCAAATGACCTAGTGTTTGGACATAAGGTGCGTGGGCTTTTATCTGTTCTCCAGGATGACTGGAAGTCTCCCGAGCCTCCTCAGTCCCTGTTATCATATGTGTGTGATTTTCGGCGACGCTTGTATGCCGCTGGTGAAATGGCTAAAGAGAAGCTATCATCTTCACAGGACAGGATGAAGAGCATATATGATCGGCGAGCTGAGCCTCGTCACTTTAGTCCAGGTGATCAGGTTCTGGCTCTGCTGCCAATTGTTGGTTCTCCTTTTCAAGCCAAGTTTCAAGGTCCATATACAGTGGTGCGCCAGTACACTGAGCAAAATTATCTAGTTGCCACTCCAGAACGGGAGGAAAGCACACCAACTGTGCCATATAAATTTGTTAAAACCCTATTATGCACGTTCCTCTGAGACTGAACAGGGGGAGTCTACAGAGGACGGTAAGGCTGTTCTTTTTGGCTGATACTGTTTATTCCCTGGATTCTGGTCATGCTAGGTCTGTGCAGGAGCAGGAAGATGTTTCTGGTCCCGACGATTGCATACTGCAGGGTAGATTGAAGAATTCAGAGACACTGGAGATTTTAGATAGTCTTCTTACTCATCTACCTGTTGATGGGCGGAAAGAGATGGTGGGTCTGATTCGGAGATTTCCAGGGTTGTTTTCTGATACACCAACACGTACAAACTTAATAGAACATGATATTGACATTGGAGATGCTGACCCCATTCGTCAACGGTTCTATAGAGTTTCTTCAGAGAAACTGCGTTGTCTGGATGCTGAGGTCAGGTACATGCTGAGAGAGTAAAATAGCAGAGCCTTCTTTCTCCAGTTGGGCTTCTCCCCTGTATCTTGGTCAGTAAATCGGATGGAACAAACAGATTTTGTACGGACTACCGTAAGGTAAACGATGTCACTAAGCCGGATTCATTTCCTCTTCCTCGGATGGAGGACTGCGTTGATCAAGTCGGCGCAGCTAAGTTTGTGAGCAAATTTGACCTGTTAAAGGGCTATTGGCAGGTGCCACTGACGAGTAGGGCACGTGAAATCTCTGCCTTTATTACACCTTTTGGTCTGTACTCGTATTCGGTTATGAGTTTCGGGCTGCGTAATGCGCCTGCAACTTTTCAGCGACTTATGAACAGGGTTGTCTCTGGTCTGGCCGGGTGCGCTGTTTATCTGGACGATGTAGTGATATATGCAGATACTTGGGAGGAACATCTGTCCCGTATTCAAGCCTTGTTCGAACGTCTGGCTGCGGGTCGTCTCACGATAAATTTGGCTAAATGTGAGTTTGCTCAGGCGACTGTTACATACCTTGGAAAGGTGGTTGGGCAGGGTGAAGTGCGTCCTGTTCGGGCTAAAGTGGTAGCTATTGATGCTTTTCCACTACCAACTACTAAAAAGGAACTGATGCGTTTCTTGGGAATGATTGGGTATTATCGTGGTTTTTGTAGGAACTTCTCTACTGTGGTCGCTCCCTTGACAGATTTGCTGAAAGCTAAGGCTGTGTACGTATGGTCTTCTCATTGTCAACAGGCTTTCGAAGATGCAAAGAGGTTGCTTACTTCAACTCCGGTACTGGCTGCTCCTCGTGTGGATTTGTCATTTACCTTGCAGGTGGATGCTAGTCATGTGGGGGCGGGTGCAGTGTTGCTGCAAGCAGATCTTTCCTGTTTGTCCCCTCCTAGTCTTGTGTTTTTCTTTCCTCTTAAAGGTTGCTTCCTGTGTAAAGGTTGCTGAGGTCTGGAGAGGAGGATGATGGGTGGGGCAAGTGGAGGGGTGAACATGTACAAATTGTCGGTTTTGGGACGCAGGGGCTGGTACGTTGGTCCGGGGTCCTTGTTGGTCCCCGGTCTTATGGGGGGGTGTGACGACCCTCCCACTCTGTCTGCCGTATTCTCTCTTTGCTCTTGTTTCCTTATTAGGATGCCGGTGGGCGGAGTTGGGAGGGTCGTCAGCTACATGGGAAACACCTTGGCCGGGTGTGTCCCAGCATAAATGGAACTCTTCCACAGTCATTGAGGAGACTCTCTCCAGGCAGATACTTTGATTTTGGTTGTGATATTTTTGTGGCCTTTTTGGGTTGTTTGCTTTGGCACTTATCAACACTTTTCTATATTACATTTATGCAAGCAAACACTCACTTACACTACTGATTACTGATTACACACCCCATTGTTATTTCAGTTAGTTACTTTAATTAATAAATATATACTTTGAGTACTCCTTGTCTCCACGTGTCTCCCTTTTGTTACGAACTTGAGCCGGTTCGTGACAAGTGGGGGCTCGTCTGGGGGCTAAGGCTGTGTTAAAAGCTTTGACTCAGTTTCTCTCACTGTTTGGAATCCCTAAGGTCATTCAAAGTGATCAAGGATCTAATTTCACCTCTAATCTCTTTGGACAGGTTCTCCAACAACTCCATATTAAACACAACTTGTCTAGCGCTTATCATGCCCAAAGTCAAGGAGCACTGGAACGTTTCCATCAAACACTTAAGTCTTTGTTGAGAGCTTATTGTACTGAGATGGATAAGGATTGGGAGGAGGGGTTGCCTTGGTTACTGTTAGCTGCTAGGAGGTTTCACAGGAGAGCACGGGTTTTAGCCCAAATGACCTAGTGTTTGGACATCGGGTGCGTGGGCTTTTATCTGTTCTCCAGGATGACTGGAAGTCTCCCGAGCCTCCTCAGTCCCTGTTATCATATGTGGGTGATTTTCGGCGACGCTTGTATGCCGCTGGTGGAAATGGCTAAAGAGGAGCTGTCATCTTCACAGGACAGGATGAAGAGCATATATGATCGCCGAGCTGAGCCTCATCACTTTAGTCCAGGTGATCAGGTTCTGGCTCTGCTGCCAATTGTTGGTTCTCCTTTTCAAGCCAAGTTTCAAGGTTCATATACAGTGGTGCGCCAGTACACTGAGCAAAATTATCTAGTTGCCACTCCAGAACGGAGGAAAGCACACCAACTGTGCCATGTAAATTTGTTAAAACCCTATTATGCACGTTCCTCTGAGACTGAACAGGGGGAGTCTACAGAGGACGGTAAGGCTGTTCTTTTGGCTGATATTGTTTATTCCCTGAGTTCTGGTCATGCTAGGTCTGTGCAGGAGCAGGAAGATGTTTCTGGTCCTGACGATTGCATACTGCAGGGTAGATTGAAAAATTCAGAGACACTGGAGATTGTAGATAGCCTTCTTACTCATCTACCTGTTGATGAGCGGAAAGAGAGGGTTGGTTTGATTCGGAGATTTCCAGGGTTGTTTTCGGATACACCTACACGTACAAACTTAATAGAACATGATATTGACATTGGAGATGCTGACCCCATTCGTCAACGGTTCTATAGAGTTTCTTCAGAGAAACTGCGTTGTCTGGATGCTGAGGTCAGGTACATGCTGGAGAGTAAAATAGCAGATCCTTCTTTCTCCAGTTGGGCTTCTCCCTGTATCTTGGGCAGTAAATCGGATGGAACAAATAGATTTTGTACGGACTACCGTAAGGTAAACGATGTCACTGGGCCGGATTCATTTCCTCTTCCTCGGATGGAGGACTGCGTTGGTCAAGTCGGCGCTGCCACGTTTGTGAGCAAATTTGACCTGTTAAAGGGGTATTGGCAGGTGCCACTGATGAGTAGGGCACGTGAAATCTCTGCCTTTATTACACCTTTTGGTCTGTACTCGTATTCGGTTATGAGTTTCGGACTGCGTGAATGCGCCTGCCACTTTTCAGCGATTTATTAACAGGGTTGTCTCTGGTCTGGCCCGGTTGCGCTGTTTATCTGGACGATGTAGTGATATATGCAGATGCTTGGGAGGAGCATCTGTCCCGTATTCAGGCCTTGTTCGGACGTCTGGCTGCGGGTCGCCTCACGATGAATTTGGCTGAATGTGAGTTTGCTCAGGGACTGTTGTATACCTTGGAAAGGTGGTTGGGCAGGGTGACGTGCGCCCTGTTCATGAATATTGATGTGACCGACCATTGTTTGATTTTGTCATGTCCTATCCTTCCTGTTTGTCCCCTCCTAGTCTTGTGTTCTTCTTTCCTCTTAAAGGTTGCTTCCTGTGTAAAGGTTGCTGAGGTCTGGAGAGGAGGATGATGGGTGGGGCAAGTGGAGGTGTGAACATGTACAATTTGTCGGGTTTGGGACGCAGGGGCTGGTACGTTGGTCCGGGGTCCTTGTTGGTCCCCGGTCTTATGGGGGGGTGTGACGACCCTCCCACTCTGTCTGCCGTATTCTCTCTTTGCTCTTGTTTCCTTATTAGGATGCCGGTGGGCGGAGTTGGGGGGGGTCGTCAGCTACATGGGAAACACCTGGGCCGGGTGTGTCCCAGGATAAATGGACCTCTTCCACATTCATTGGGGAGACTCTCTCCAGGCAGATACTTTGATCTTGGTTGTGATATTTTTGAGGCTTTTTTGGGTTGTTTGCTTTGGCACTTTTCAACACTTTTCCATATTACATTTATGCATGCAAACACTCACGTACACTACTGATTACTGATTACACACACCATCGTTATTTGATTTAGTTTACTTTAATTAATAAATATATACTTTGAGTACTCCTTGTCTCCACGTGTCTCCCTTTTGTTACGAACTTGAGCCGGTTCGTGCACACGCAGAAAACACCTCTGGGAAATTCTGCGCACTCTCATCAGGAATCCCTACAATTGACGGCTTAGTGGAAACCACTAAAGATGGAGACATGATAGGCCACACACGCTCCCCAGCCAAGTTATTTCCAAGGATCACGTCAATACCCTCAATAGGCAATGAAGGACGCACCCCCACAACAACCTCACCTTTCACCAGTCCACAATCCAACATCAGTTTATGCAATGGAACTGACAGAGTGTTCAAACCTATTCCCCTAATTAGAACACTATTCCCCGAATCAGTCTCCGCAGAGAAGGGTAACACAGATTCCAACACAAATGATTCAGAGGCACCTGTGTCTCTTAGGATCTTTACTGGCACTAGGTTCTTACTTCCTACCATAGACACAAAACCCTCCGTAACGAAAGGTAAATAGTCGGGATCAATATAACCCTTCACCTGGCTCCGGGCATGAGACAATGCGTCATGAGTGAACTGATGTGGAACAGGCGCGGCTAACGCTGCAGGCCTCGATTTACCATAAGCACCTGTACTGAATTTACCCCTAGACCTAAGAATCGGACATTCATTTTTCCAATGACCTAATTCTTGACAGTAGTGACACTCTTGACCAACGTCAGTTTTACCACGGGTATCAGGCTCAACCCTATTTGAATGAAACTCTGCCCGGGGAACCAAGTATCTCGGCGAGCGAGGCCCAAATCTCTGCGAACGCCCCCACTCACTCCGAATACGGGGTTCTGCAAAAACATTTTTGTGAGTCAACACATATTCATCTGCCAAAACCGCAGCTTCAGCAACAGTCTTTATTTTTCGTTCGTTAATGTACGTCGCTATACGATCAGGGATTGTGTCCTTAAATTGTTCTAACATAATCAGATTACACAGCCCTTGGAAAGTCATAACTGCAGAGGCAGAACACCAGCGATTGAACTGTGAAGATAATATTCGCGCAAACTCAACATGAGTCTGCTGATCATCCCCTTTTAAAGTTCTAAATCGTTGGCAGGTAAGCCTCAGGGACCAATTCGTAACTCTGTAACACAGCCGTTTTAACCTTCTCATAACTAACACTGTCTGCTACGCTAAGAGCTGAATATGCTTCTTGCGCTTTACCAGTCAGCACACACTGCAACATCAAAGTGCGATCAGAATCAGGCCAACTCCTAGCGTCAGCAACACGCTCAAACAACGAAAAGAATGTCTCCGGGTCCTTTTCATTAAACTGGGGCAACAACCGTAAATTCCCTACAACATCAAATGTCTCTGGATTACGACCAAAAGAGGAACGACCCCTAGGTAACTCTGGGTCACCTTCCCAGAGCAAACTCTCCCCCTGAGAGCTTTCCTTCCCCTAACCAACTCTAGTCGCTCTTGTTGCAGCTTGATTTTAGCACGCTCCATATCCTGTTTAAATTCCAATTCCCTTTCATATTTTACCCGATCATGCTCCATTTTAGCTTGTTCATGCTCTAGCTGTAACAGAAGCAGTTCTTTCTGCTGTTCAAAAAGAAGACCACCATGACTAACCGATGGAGTGGTCATTGTAACATATCGGGGAGACAACGTGTCCTCAGCAGAGGCTGCCCCAGTGGTAACATCCAGAATACCACTCTCCATCAAATTGGCCTTCAATATTAACCTAATAGAATTTTTTAGGCGTTTATCACTAATTTCAACCTTGTAGTGTTCAGCAACCTTCAACAGCTGTTCTTTAGTACATAATTCTAACAGTTCTTCTGATGGAAAGCGAATGAACTCATCTACATTAGACGCCATAATCAAGAGAAAAAAAATATATATATAGATCATAATAATCTTGCTCAACCCCTCTGCTGAGCACACCAGACACAAGAGAAATGACAATCACACCGAAGCACCACAGAAGAGAGCTGGGATATGGAGCTTCCCCAACCTACAATAACTCAACCCTAGTCTTCGTGCAGATTCGCGGTGGGTAATTACGCACTGTAGCCCGCGGCAAGGAATTAAACCCCCAGCACGCTGGTAGATTTCCCCAAGCCACGGATGTGCCCCGAGACAACTGCTCAGTCCACTGACACCACACAAAAATGACAAACATTTGACCATGCCCAACGTATCCCAAACAAAACACGTCACTAAGCCTATCAGGGAAAAAGCTATAGCTCCGGGTAGCAAATGTCACTACCCTACCCAATCTCCCACTGAGGTACACAGCCGATTGTACTCACCTCAGACCGATGTCCCAACAGCGAGTAGAGCAAGAGTTTCCAGGCTGGGCAGGGACTGGAAACTAACCAATGTACTCTCTCCAACGCAGTACAAAACCCAAAGGCAACCAATACTGGCCTATCAAACTCAAACAAACTAACAAAATTTACAAAGAAAAACCCTACAGCATTGGACATTAACTCCACGTTCTCCCAAACACAACCAGTTCAAAATCCCAGACGAGCCCCACTTGTCACGAACCGGCTCAAGTTCGGAACAAAAGGGAGACACGTGGAGACAAGGAGTACTCAAAGTATATATTTATTAATTAAAGTAACTAACTGAAATAACAATGGGGTGTGTAATCAGTAATCAGTAGTGTAAGTGAGTGTTTGCTTGCATAAATGTAATATAGAAAAGTGTTGATAAGTGCCAAAGCAAACAACCCAAAAAAAGCCACAAAAAATATCACAACCAAAATCAAAGTATCTGCCTGGAGAGAGTCTCCTCAATGACTGTGGAAGAGTTCCATTTATCCTGGGACACACCCGGCCAAGGTGTTTCCCATGTAGCTGACGACCCTCCCAACTCCGCCCACCGGCATCCTAATAAGGAAACAAGAGCAAAGAGAGAATACGGCAGACAGAGTGGGAGGGTCGTCACAACTGGAATGATAGATGTGCAAGAGATGATGTGCAAATAGAGATACTGGGGTACAAATGAGCAAAATAAATAACAATATAGGGATGAGGTAGTTGGGCGGGCTAATTTCAGATGGGCTGTGTACAGGTGCAGTGATCGGTAAGGTGCTCTGACAACTGATGCTTAAAGTTAGTGAGGGAGATAAGTGTCTCCAGCTTCAGAGATTTTTGCAATTTGTTCCAGTCATTGGCAGCAGAGAACTGGAAGGAATGTCGGCCAAAGGAGGTGTTGGCTTTGGGGATGACCAGTGAGATATACCTGCTGGAGCGCAGACTATGGGTGGGTGTTGCTATGGTGACCAATGAGCTAAGATAAGGCGGGATTTGCCTAGCAGTGATTTATAGTGGCAGGTCTACTGTGTCAGGTCTTGTCTATTATGTAAGGTCTACTGTGTCAGGTCTACTGTATCAAGACTACTGTGTCAGGTCTTGCCTACTGTGTCAGGTCTACTTTGTCAGGTCTACTGTGTCAGGTATGCTGTGTCAGGTCTTCTGTGTCAGGTGTACTGTGTCAGGTCTTTTCTACTGTGTCAGGTCTACTGTGTCAGGTATACTGTGTCATGTCTACTGTGTCAGGTCTTGTCTACTGTGTCATGTCTACTGTGTCAGGTCTACTGTGTCAGGTATACTGTGTCAGGTCTACTGTGTCAGGTCTTGTCTACTGTGTTAGGTCTTGTCTACTGTGTCAGGTCTAATGTTTTCAGGTTTTGTCTAATGTGTCATGTCTACTGTGTAATGTCTATTGTGTCAGGTCTACTGTGTCAGGTCTTACTGTGTCAAGTATGCTGTGTCAGGTCTACTGTGTCAAGTATGCTGTATCAGGTCTTATGTGTAAGGTGTACTGTGTCAGGTATTGTCTACTGTGTCATGTCTACTGTGTCTTGTCTACTGTGTCAGGTCTACTGTATCAAGTCTACTGTGTCAGGTCTACTGTGTCAGGTCTACTGTGTCAGGTCTTGTCTACTGTGTCAGGTCTACTGTGTCAGGTCTTGTCAAATATGTCAGGTCTACTGTGTCATGTCTACTGTGTCAAGTATACTGTGTCAGGTCTTGTCTAATGTGTCAGGTCTACTGTGTCAGGTCTACTGTATCAACTATGCTGTGTCAGGTATTCTGTGTCAGGTGTACTGTGTCAAGTATGCTGTGTCAGGTCTACTGTGTCACGTCTACTGTGTCAGGTCTACTTTGTCAGGTCTTGTCTACTGTGTCATGTCTAATGTGGCAGGTCTACTGTGTCAGGTCTTGTCTGCTGTGTCAGGTCTACTGTGTCAGGTCTTGTCTACTGTGTCAGGTCTACTGTGTCAAGTCTACTGTGTCAGGTGTACTGTGTCAGGTATTCTGTGCCAGGTGTACTGTGTCAGGTCTACTTTGTCAGGTGTACTGTGTCAGGTGTACTGTGTCAGGTCTACTATGTCAGGTGTACTGTGTCAGGTGTACTGTGTCAGGTATACTGTGTCAGGTATACTGTGTCAGGTCTACTGTGGCAGGTCTACTCTGTCAGGTGTTGTCTGCTGTGTCAGGTCTACTGTGTCAGGTCTTGTCTACTTGTCTACTGTGTCAGGTCTACTGTGTCAAGTCTACTGTGTCAGGTGTACTGTGTCAGGTCTTCTGTGCCAGGTGTACTGTGTCAGGTCTACTATGTCAGGTGTACTGTGTCAGGTGTACTGTGTCAGGTCTACTATGTCCGGTGTACTGTGTCAGGTGTACTGTGTCAGGTCTACTGTGTCAGGTCTACTGTGTCAGGTCTACTGTGTCAGGTCTTGTCTACTGTGTCAGGTCTACTGTGGCATGTCTACTCTGTCAGGTCTTGTCTGCTGTGTCAGGCCTACTGTGTCAGGTCTTGTCTACTGTGTCAGGTCTACTGGGTCAAGTCTACTGTGTCAGGTGTACTGTGTCAGGTCTTCTGTGTCAGGTGTACTGTGTCAGGTCTTGTCTAATGTGTCAGGTCTACTGTGTCAGGTCTGCTGTGTAAGGTCTTGTCTAATGTGTCAGGTCTACTGTGTCAGGTCTGCTGTGTCAGGTCTTGTCTACTGTGTCAGGTCTACTGTGTCAAGTCTACTGTGCCAGGTCTTGTCTACTGTGTCAGGACTTGTCTACTGTGTCAGGTCATGTCTACTGTGTCAGGTCTACTGTGGCAGGTCTACTCTGTCAGGTCTTGTCTGCTGTGTCAGGTGTACTGTGTCAGGTCTACTTTGTCAGGTGTACTGTGTCAGGTGTACTGTGTCAGGTCTACTATGTCAGGTGTACTGTGTCAGGTGTACTGTGTCAGGTCTACGTGTCAGGTATACTGTGTTAGGTCTACTGTGTCAGGTTTTGTCTACTGTGTCATGTCTACTGTGGCAGGTCTACTCTGTCAGGTGTTGTCTGCTGTGTCAGGTCTACTGTGTCAGGTCTTGTCTACTGTGTCAGGTCTACTGTGTCAAGTCTACTGTGTCAGGTGTACTGTGTCAGGTCTTCTGTGCCAGGTGTATTGTGTCAGGTCTACTATGTCAGGTGAACTGTGTCAGGTGTACTGTGTCAGGTCTACTATGTCAGGTGTACTGTGTCAGGTGTACTGTGTCAGGTCTACTGTGTCAGGTATACTGTGTCAGGTCTACTGTGTCAGGTCTTGTCTACTGTGTCAGGTCTACTGTGTCAGGTCTACTGTGTCAGGTGTTGTCTACTGTGTCATGTCTACTGTGTCACATCTACTGTGCCAGGTCTTGTCTACTGTGTCACATCTACTGTGTCAGGTCTGCTGTGTCAGGTCTACTGTGTCAGGTCTACTGAGTCTGGTCTACTGTGTCAGGTCTACTGAGTCAGGTCTACTGTGTCAGGGTCTACTGTGTCAGGTCTACTGTGTCAGGACTTTTCTAATATGTCAGGTCTACTGTGTCAGGTACACTGTGTCAGGTATTGTCTAATGTGTCAGGTTTAATGTATCAGGTCTACTCTGTCAGGTGTACTGTGTCAGGTCTACTGTGTCAGGTCTTGTCTATTGTGTCAGGTCTACTGTGTCAGGTCTACTCTGTCAGGTCTACTGTGTCACGTCTACTGTGTCACGTCTACTGTGTCAGGTCTACTTTGTCAGGTCTTGTCTACTGTGTCAGGTCTTGTCTACTGTGTCAGGTCTACTGTGGCAGGTCTACTGTGTCAGGTCTACAGTCAGGTCTACTGTTTCAGGTCTTGTCTAATATGTAAGGTCTACTGTGTCAGGTGTACTGTATCAAGACTACTGTGTCATGTCTTGTCTACTGTGTCAGGTCTACTGTGTCAGGTCTACTGTGTCAGGTCTACTGTGTCAAGTATGCTGTGTCAGGTCTTGTGTAATGTGTCAGGTCTACTTTGTCAGGTCTCCTGTGTCAGGTATGCTGTGTCAGGTCTTCTGTGTCAGGTCTTGTCTACTGTGTCAGGTCTACTGTGTCAGGTCTACTGAGTCAGGTCTACTGTGTCAGGTCTACTGTGTCAGGTCTACTGTGTCAGGTCTACTGTGTCAGGTCTACTGTTTCAGGACTTTTCTAATGTGTCAGGTCTACTGTGTCAGGTACACTGTGTCAGGTCTTGTCTAATGTGTCAGGTCTAATGTGTCAGGTCTACTCTGTCAGGTCTACTGTGTCAGGTCTTGTCTAATGTGTCAGGTCTACTGTGTCAGGTCTACTCTGTCAGGTCTACTGTGTCAGGTCTACTGTGTCACGTCTACTGTGTCAGGTCTACTTTGTCAGGTCTTGTCTACTGTGTCAGGTCAACTTTTTTTTTTTTTCACCTTTATTTAACCAGGTAAACCAGTTGAGAACAAGTTCTCATTTACAACTGCGACCTGGCCAAGATAAAGCAAAGAAGGCGATAAAAACAACAACACAGAGTTACATATGGGGTAAAACAAAGGTCTTGTGTCAGGTCTAATGTTTTCAGGTTTTGTCTAATGTGTCATGTCTACTGTGTAATGTCTACTGTGTCAGGTCTACTGTGTCAGGTCTACTGTGTCAAGTATGCTGTGTCAGGTCTACTGTGTCAAGTATGCTGTATCAGGTCTTATGTGTAAGGTGTACTGTGTCAGGTATTGTCTACTGTGTCATGTCTACTGTGTCTTGTCTACTGTGTCAGGTCTACTGTATCAAGTCTACTGTGTCAGGTCTACTGTGTCAGGTCTACTGTGTCAGGTCTTGTCTACTGTGTCAGGTCTACTGTGTCAGGTCTTGTCAAATGTGTCAGGTCTACTGTGTCATGTCTACTGTGTCAAGTATACTGTGTCAGGTCTTGTCTAATGTGTCAGGTCTACTGTGTCAGGTCTACTGTATCAACTATGCTGTGTCAGGTATTCTGTGTCAGGTGTACTGTGTCACGTCTACTGTGTCAGGTCTACTTTGTCAGGTTTTGTCTACTGTGTCGTGTCTGCTGTGTCAGGTCTACTGTGTCAGGTATACTGTGTCAGGTCTACTGTGTCAGGTTTTGTCTACTGTGTCGTGTCTACTGTGGCAGGTCTACTCTGTCAGGTGTTGTCTGCTGTGGCAGGTCTACTGTGTCAGGTCTTGTCTACTGTGTCAGGTCTACTGTGTCACGTCTACTGTGTCAGGTCTACTTTGTCAGGTCTTGTCTACTGTGTCATGTCTAATGTGGCAGGTCTACTGTGTCAGGTCTTGTCTGCTGTGTCAGGTCTACTGTGTCAGGTCTTGTCTACTGTGTCAGGTCTACTGTGTCAAGTCTACTGTGTCAGGTGTACTGTGTCAGGTATTCTGTGCCAGGTGTACTGTGTCAGGTCTACTTTGTCAGGTGTACTGTGTCAGGTGTACTGTGTCAGGTCTACTATGTCAGGTGTACTGTGTCAGGTGTACTGTGTCAGGTCTACTGTGTCAGGTATACTGTGTCAGGTCTACTGTGTCAGGTTTTGTCTACTGTGTCGTGTCTACTGTGGCAGGTCTACTCTGTCAGGTGTTGTCTGCTGTGGCAGGTCTACTGTGTCAGGTCTTGTCTACTGTGTCAGGTCTACTGTGTCAAGTCTACTGTGTCAGGTGTACTGTGTCAGGTCTTCTGTGCCAGGTGTACTGTGTCTGTGTATTGTACTCACCTCAG
>NW_025536891.1:0-47249 GCF_020615455.1 Coregonus clupeaformis
AAATCCACAATGCGACCAGTTCAGCATATGAGAGGAGACACTGTTTGAGTGTAACAAACGTGAAACAATTCTTTTAGCCTTTTCGCATGAAAACAGGGTCCAAAATCATGGGTTTTCGTTCAGCAGTGGAAGTAGGAGGCGCGCTCTACAATAGGCAAGGGTTTTCAAGTCTGCAAGTACGTTTTAAGCTGAGTTCCATGAACATTGTCCAAAATCATGTTTTAGGCAAAATCCACAATGCGACCAGTTCAGTATATGAGAGGAGACACTGTTTGAGTGTAACAAACGTGAAACATTTCTTTTAGCCTTTTCGCATGAAAACAGGGTCCAAAATCATGGGTTTTCGTTCAGCAGTGGAAGTAGGAGGCGCGTCTACAATAGGCAAGGGTTTTCAAGTCTGCAAGTACGTTTTAAGCTGAGTTCATGAACATTGTCCAAAATCATGTTTTAGCCAAAATCCACAATGCGACCAGTTCAGCATATGAGAGGAGACACTGTTTGAGTGTAACAAACGTGAAACATTTCTTTTAGCCTTTTCGCATGAAAACAGGGTCCAAAATCATGGGTTTTCGTTCAGCAGTGGAAGTAGGAGGCGCGCTCTACAATAGGCAAGGGTTTTCAAGTCTGCAAGTACGTTTTAAGCTGAGTTCCATGAACATTGTCCAAAATCATGTTTTAAGCAAAATCCACAATGCGACCAGTTCAGCATATGAGAGGAGACACTGTTTGAGTGTAACAAACGTGAAACATTTCTTTTAGCCTTTTCGCATGAAAACAGGGTCCAAAATCATGGGTTTTCGTTCAGCAGTGGAAGTAGGAGGCGCGCTCTACAATAGGCAAGGGTTTTCAAGTCTGCAAGTACGTTTTAAGCTGAGTTCCATGAACATTGTCCAAAATCATGTTTTAACCAAAATCCACAATGCGACCAGTTCAGCATATGACAGGAGACACTGTTTGAGTGTAACAAACGTGAAACATTTCTTTTAGCCTTTTCGCATGAAAACAGGGTCCAAAATCATGGGTTTTCGTTCAGCAGTGGAAGTAGGAGGCGCGCTCTACAATAGGCAAGGGTTTTCAAGTCTGCAAGTACGCTTTAAGCTGAGTTCCATGAACATTGTCCAAAATCATGTTTTAGGCCAAAATCCACATTGCGACCAGTTCAGCATATGAGAGGAGACACTGTTTGAGTGTAACAAACGTGAAACAATTCTTTTAGCCTTTTCGCATGAAAACAGGGTCCAAAATCATGGGTTTTCGTTCAGCAGTGGAAGTAGGAGGCGCGCGCTACAATAGGCAAGGGCTTTCAAGTCTGCAAGTACGTTTTAAGCTGAGTTCCATGAACATTGTCCAAAATCATGTTTTAACCAAAATCCACAATGCGACCAGTTCAGCATATGAGAGGAGACACTGTTTGAGTGTAACAAACGTGAAACATTTCTTTTAGCCTTTTCGCATGAAAACAGGGTCCAAAATCATGGGTTTTCGTTCAGCAGTGGAAGTAGGAGGCGCGCTCTACAATAGGCAAGGGTTTTCAAGTCTGCAAGTACGTTTTAAGCTGAGTTCCATGAACATTGTCCAAAAATCATGTTTTAAGCAAAATCCACAATGCGACCAGTTCAGCATATGAGAGGAGACACTGTTTGAGTGTAACAAACGTGAAACATTTCTTTTAGCCTTTTCGCATGAAAACAGGGTCCAAAATCATGGGTTTTCGCTCAGCAGTGGAAGTAGGAGGCGCGCTCCACAATAGGCAAGGGTTTTCAAGTCTGCAAGTACGTTTTAAGCTGAGTTCCATGAACATTGTCCAAAATCATGTTTTAACCAAAATCCACAATGCGACCAGTTCAGCATATGAGAGGAGACACTGTTTGAGTGTAACAAACGTGAAACATTTCTTTTAGCCTTTTCGCATGAAAACAGGGTCCAAAATCATGGGTTTTCGTTCAGCAGTGGAAGTAGGAGGCGCGCTCTACAATAGGCAAGGGTTTTCAAGTCTGCAAGTACGTTTTAAGCTGAGTTCCATGAACATTGTCCAAAATCATGTTTTAGCCCAAACCACATTGCGACCAGTTCAGCATATGAGAGGAGACACTGTTTGAGTGTAACAAACGTGAAACAATTCTTTTAGCCTTTTCGCATGAAAACAGGGTCCAAAATCATGGGTTTTCGTTCAGCAGTGGAAGTAGGAGGCGCGCTCTACAATAGGCAAGGGTTTTCAAGTCTGCAAGTACGTTTAAGCTGAGTTCCATGAACATTGTCCAAAATCATGTTTTAGGCCAAATCCACAATGCGACCAGTTCAGCATATGAGAGGAGACACTGTTTGAGTGTAACAAACGTGAAACAATTCTTTTAGCCTTTTCGCATGAAAACAGGGTCCAAAATCATGGGTTTTCGTTCAGCAGTGGAAGTAGGAGGCGCGCTCTACAATAGGCAAGGGTTTTCAAGTCTGCAAGTACGTTTTAAGCTGAGTTCCATGAACATTGTCCAAAATCATGTTTTAGGCCAAAATCCACAATGCGACCAGTTCAGCATATGACAGGAGACACTGTTTGAGTGTAACAAACGTGAAACAATTCTTTTAGCCTTTTCGCATGAAAACAGGGTCCAAAATCATGGGTTTTCGCTCAGCAGTGGAAGTAGGAGGCGCGCTCTACAATAGGCAAGGGTTTTCAAGTCTGCAAGTACGTTTTAAGCTGAGTTCCATGAACATGTCCAAAATCATGTTTTAGGCCAAAATCCACAATGCGACCAGTTCAGTATATGAGAGGAGACACTGTTTGAGTGTAACAAACGTGAAACATTTCTTTTAGCCTTTTCGCATGAAAACAGGGTCCAAAATCATGGGTTTTCGTTCAGCAGTGGAAGTAGGAGGCGCGCTCTACAATAGGCAAGGGTTTTCAAGTCTGCAAGTACGTTTTAAGCTGAGTTCCATGAACATTGTCCAAAATCATGTTTTAACCAAAATCCACAATGCGACCAGTTCAGCATATGAGAGGAGACACTGTTTGAGTGTAACAAACGTGAAACATTTATTTTAGCCTTTTCGCATGAAAACAGGGTCCAAAATCATGGGTTTTCGTTCAGCAGTGGAAGTAGGAGGCGCGCTCTACAATAGGCAAGGGTTTTCAAGTCTGCAAGTACGTTTTAAGCTGAGTTCCATGAACATTGTCCAAAATCATGTTTTAGGCCAAATCCACAATGCGACCAGTTCAGCATATGAGAGGAGACACTGTTTGAGTGTAACAAACGTGAAACATTTATTTTAGCCTTTTCGCATGAAAACAGGGTCCAAAATCATGGGTTTTCGCTCAGCAGTGGAAGTAGGAGGCGCGCCTACAATAGGCAAGGGTTTTCAAGTCTGCAAGTACGTTTTAAGCTGAGTTCCATGAACATTGTCCAAAATCATGTTTTAAGCCAAATCCACAATGCGACCAGTTCAGCATATGAGAGGAGACACTGTTTGAGTGTAACAAACGTGAAACAATTCTTTTAGCCTTTTCGCATGAAAACAGGGTCCAAAATCATGGGTTTTCGTTCAGCAGTGGAAGTAGGAGGCGCGCTCTACAATAGGCAAGGGTTTTCAAGTCTGCAAGTACGTTTTAAGCTGAGTTCCATGAACATTGTCCAAAATCATGTTTTAGGCCAAAATCCACAATGCGACCAGTTCAGCATATGAGAGGAGACACTGTTTGAGTGTAACAAACGTGAAACATTTCTTTTAGCCTTTTCGCATGAAAACAGGGTCAAAATCATGGGTTTTCGTTCAGCAGTGGAAGTAGGAGGCGCGCTCTACAATAGGCAAGGGTTTTCAAGTCTGCAAGTACGTTTTAAGCTGAGTTCCATGAACATTGTCCAAAATCATGTTTTAGCCAAAATCCACAATGCGACCAGTTCAGCATATGAGAGGAGACACTGTTTGAGTGTAACAAACGTGAAACAATTCTTTTAGCCTTTTCGCATGAAAACAGGGTCCAAAATCATGGGTTTTCGTTCAGCAGTGGAAGTAGGAGGCGCGCTCTACAATAGGCAAGGGTTTTCAAGTCTGCAAGTACGTTTTAAGCTGAGTTCCATGAACATTGTCCAAAATCATGTTTTAGGCCAAAATCCACAATGCGACCAGTTCAGCATATGAGAGGAGACACTGTTTGAGTGTAACAAACGTGAAACATTTCTTTTAGCCTTTTCGCATGAAAACAGGGTCCAAAATCATGGGTTTTCGTTCAGCAGTGGAAGTAGGAGGCGCGCTCTACAATAGGCAAGGGTTTTCAAGTCTGCAAGTACGTTTTTAAGCTGAGTTCCATGAACATTGTCCAAAATCATGTTTTAGGCCAAAATCCACAATGCGACCAGTTCAGCATATGACAGGAGACACTGTTTGAGTGTAACAAACGTGAAACAATTCTTTTAGCCTTTTCGCATGAAAACAGGGTCCAAAATCATGGGTTTTCGCTCAGCAGTGGAAGTAGGAGGCGCGCTCTACAATAGGCAAGGGTTTTCAAGTCTGCAAGTACGCTTTTAAGCTGAGTTCCATGAACATTGTCCAAAATCATGTTTTAAGCCAAAATCCACAATGCGACCAGTTCAGCATATGAGAGGAGACACTGTTTGAGTGTAACAAACGTGAAACATTTCTTTTAGCCTTTTCGCATGAAAACAGGGTCCAAAATCATGGGTTTTCGCTCAGCAGTGGAAGTAGGAGGCGCGCTCTACAATAGGCAAGGGTTTTCAAGTCTGCAAGTACGTTTTAAGCTGAGTTCCATGAACATTGTCCAAAATCATGTTTTAGACCAAAATCCACAATGCGACCAGTTCAGCATATGAGAGGAGACACTGTTTGAGTGTAACAAACGTGAAACATTTCTTTTAGCCTTTTCGCATGAAAACAGGGTCCAAAATCATGGGTTTTCGCTCAGCAGTGGAAGTAGGAGGCGCGCTCTACAATAGGCAAGGGTTTTCAAGTCTGCAAGTACGTTTTAAGCTGAGTTCCATGAACATTGTCCAAAATCATGTTTTAGGCCAAAACCACAATGCGACCAGTTCAGCATATGAGAGGAGACACTGTTTGAGTGTAACAAACGTGAAACAATTCTTTTAGCCTTTTCGCATGAAAACAGGGTCCAAAATCATGGGTTTTCGTTCAGCAGTGGAAGTAGGAGGCGCGCTCTACAATAGGCAAGGGTTTTCAAGTCTGCAAGTACGTTTTAAGCTGAGTTCCATGAACATTGTCCAAAATCATGTTTTAACCCAAATCCACAATGCGACCAGTTCAGCATATGAGAGGAGACACTGTTTGAGTGTAACAAACGTGAAACAATTCTTTTAGCCTTTTCGCATGAAAACAGGGTCCAAAATCATGGGTTTTCGTTCAGCAGTGGAAGTAGGAGGCGCGCTCTACAATAGGCAAGGGTTTTCAAGTCTGCAAGTACGTTTTAAGCTGAGTTCCATGAACATTGTCCAAAATCATGTTTTAACCAAAATCCACAATGCGACCAGTTCAGCATATGAGAGGAGACACTGTTTGAGTGTAACAAACGTGAAACATTTCTTTTAGCCTTTTCGCATGAAAACAGGGTCCAAAATCATGGGTTTTCGTTCAGCAGTGGAAGTAGGAGGCGCGCTCTACAATAGGCAAGGGTTTTCAAGTCTGCAAGTACGTTTTAAGCTGAGTTCCATGAACATTGTCCAAAATCATGTTTTAGGCCAAAATCCACATTGCGACCAGTTCAGCATATGAGAGGAGACACTGTTTGAGTGTAACAAACGTGAAACATTTCTTTTAGCCTTTTCGCATGAAAACAGGGTCCAAAATCATGGGTTTTCGTTCAGCAGTGGGAGTAGGAGGCGCGCTCTACAATAGGCAAGGGTTTTCAAGTCTGCAAGTACGTTTTAAGCTGAGTTCCATGAACATTGTCCAAAATCATGTTTTAAGCCAAAATCCACAATGCGACCAGTTCAGCATATGAGAGGAGACACTGTTTGAGTGTAACAAACGTGAAACAATTCTTTTAGCCTTTTCGCATGAAAACAGGGTCCAAAATCATGGGTTTTCGCTCAGCAGTGGAAGTAGGAGGCGCGCTCTACAATAGGCAAGGGTTTTCAAGTCTGCAAGTACGTTTTAAGCTGAGTTCCATGAACATTGTCCAAAATCATGTTTTAGGCCAAAATCCACAATGCGACCAGTTCAGCATATGAGAGGAGACACTGTTTGAGTGTAACAAACGTGAAACAATTTCTTTTAGCCTTTTCGCATGAAAACAGGGTCCAAAATCATGGGTTTTCGTTCAGCAGTGGAAGTAGGAGGCGCGCTCTACAATAGGCAAGGGTTTTCAAGTCTGCAAGTACGTTTTAAGCTGAGTTCCATGAACATTGTCCAAAATCATGTTTTAACCAAAATCCACAATGCGACCAGTTCAGCATATGAGAGGAGACACTGTTTGAGTGTAACAAACGTGAAACATTTCTTTTAGCCTTTTCGCATGAAAACAGGGTCCAAAATCATGGGTTTTCGTTCAGCAGTGGAAGTAGGAGGCGCGCTCTACAATAGGCAAGGGTTTTCAAGTCTGCAAGTACGTTTTTAAGCTGAGTTCCATGAACATTGTCCAAAATCATGTTTTAGGCCAAATCCACATTGCGACCAGTTCAGCATATGAGAGGAGACACTGTTTGAGTGTAACAAACGTGAAACAATTCTTTTAGCCTTTTCGCATGAAAACAGGGTCCAAAATCATGGGTTTTCGCTCAGCAGTGGAAGTAGGAGGCGCGCTCTACAATAGGCAAGGGTTTTCAAGTCTGCAAGTACGTTTTAAGCTGAGTTCCATGAACATTGTCCAAAATCATGTTTTAGGCCAAAATCCACATTGCGACCAGTTCAGCATATGAGAGGAGACACTGTTTGAGTGTAACAAACGTGAAACATTTCTTTTAGCCTTTTCGCATGAAAACAGGGTCCAAAATCATGGGTTTTCGTTCAGCAGTGGAAGTAGGAGGCGCGTCTACAATAGGCAAGGGTTTTCAAGTCTGCAAGTACGTTTTAAGCTGAGTTCCATGAACATTGTCCAAAATCATGTTTTAACCAAAATCCACAATGCGACCAGTTCAGCATATGAGAGGAGACACTGTTTGAGTGTAACAAACGTGAAACATTTCTTTTAGCCTTTTCGCATGAAAACAGGGTCCAAAATCATGGGTTTTCGTTCAGCAGTGGAAGTAGAGGCGCGCTCTACAATAGGCAAGGGTTTTCAAGTCTGCAAGTACGTTTTAAGCTGAGTTCCATGAACATTGTCCAAAATCATGTTTTAGGCCAAAACCACAATGCGACCAGTTCAGCATATGAGAGGAGACACTGTTTGAGTGTAACAAACGTGAAACATTTCTTTTACCCTTTTTGCATGAAAACAGGGTCCAAAATCATGGGTTTTCGTTCAGCAGTGGAAGTAGGAGGCGCGCTCTACAATAGGCAAGGGTTTTCAAGTCTGCAAGTACGTTTTAAGCTGAGTTCCATGAACATTGTCCAAAATCATGTTTTAGGCCAAAATCCACATTGCGACCAGTTCAGCATATGACAGGAGACACTGTTTGAGTGTAACAAACGTGAAACAATTCTTTTAGCCTTTTCGCATGAAAACAGGGTCCAAAATCATGGGTTTTCGTTCAGCAGTGGAAGTAGGAGGCGCGCTCTACAATAGGCAAGGGTTTTCAAGTCTGCAAGTACGTTTTTAAGCTGAGTTCCATGAACATTGTCCAAAATCATGTTTTAAGCCAAAACCACAATGCGACCAGTTCAGCATATGAGAGGAGACACTGTTTGAGTGTAACAAACGTGAAACAATTCTTTTAGCCTTTTTCGCATGAAAACAGGGTCCAAAATCATGGGTTTTCGTTCAGCAGTGGAAGTAGGAGGCGCGCCTACAATAGGCAAGGGTTTTCAAGTCTGCAAGTACGTTTTAAGCTGAGTTCCATGAACATTGTCCAAAATCATGTTTTAGGCCAAATCCACAATGCGACCAGTTCAGTATATGAGAGGAGACACTGTTTGAGTGTAACAAACGTGAAACATTTCTTTTAGCCTTTTCGCATGAAAACAGGGTCCAAAATCATGGGTTTTCGTTCAGCAGTGGAAGTAGGAGGCGCGCTCTACAATAGGCAAGGGTTTTCAAGTCTGCAAGTACGTTTTAAGCTGAGTTCCATGAACATTGTCCAAAATCATGTTTTAACCAAAATCCACAATGCGACCAGTTCAGCATATGAGAGGAGACACTGTTTGAGTGTAACAAACGTGAAACATTTCTTTTAGCCTTTTCGCATGAAAACAGGGTCCAAAATCATGGGTTTTCGTTCAGCAGTGGAAGTAGGAGGCGCGCTCTACAATAGGCAAGGGTTTTCAAGTCTGCAAGTACGTTTTAAGCTGAGTTCCATGAACATTGTCCAAAATCATGTTTTAGGCCAAAATCCACAATGCGACCAGTTCAGCATATGACAGGAGACACTGTTTGAGTGTAACAAACGTGAAACAATTCTTTTAGCCTTTTCGCATGAAAACAGGGTCCAAAATCATGGGTTTTCGTTCAGCAGTGGAAGTAGGAGGCGCGCCTACAATAGGCAAGGGTTTTCAAGTCTGCAAGTACGCTTTAAGCTGAGTTCCATGAACATTGTCCAAAATCATGTTTTAGACCAAAATCCACAATGCGACCAGTTCAGCATATGAGAGGAGACACTGTTTGAGTGTAACAAACGTGAAACAATTCTTTTAGCCTTTTCGCATGAAAACAGGGTCCAAAATCATGGGTTTTCGTTCAGCAGTGGAAGTAGGAGGCGCGCTCTACAATAGGCAAGGGTTTTCAAGTCTGCAAGTACGTTTTAAGCTGAGTTCCATGAACATTGTCCAAAATCATGTTTTAACCAAAATCCACAATGCGACCAGTTCAGTATATGAGAGGAGACACTGTTTGAGTGTAACAAACGTGAAACATTTCTTTTAGCCTTTTCGCATGAAAACAGGGTCCAAAATCATGGGTTTTCGTTCAGCAGTGGAAGTAGGAGGCGCGCTCTACAATAGGCAAGGGTTTTCAAGTCTGCAAGTACGTTTTTAAGCTGAGTTCCATGAACATTGTCCAAAATCATGTTTTAAGCAAAATCCACAATGCGACCAGTTCAGCATATGAGAGGAGACACTGTTTGAGTGTAACAAACGTGAAACATTTCTTTTAGCCTTTTCGCATGAAAACAGGGTCCAAAATCATGGGTTTTCGTTCAGCAGTGGAAGTAGGAGGCGCGCTCTACAATAGGCAAGGGTTTTCAAGTCTGCAAGTACGTTTTAAGCTGAGTTCCATGAACATTGTCCAAAATCATGTTTTAGGCCAAAATCCACAATGCGACCAGTTCAGCATATGACAGGAGACACTGTTTGAGTGTAACAAACGTGAAACATTTCTTTTAGCCTTTTCGCATGAAAACAGGGTCCAAAATCATGGGTTTTCGTTCAGCAGTGGAAGTAGGAGGCGCGCTCTACAATAGGCAAGGGTTTTCAAGTCTGCAAGTACGTTTTAAGCTGAGTTCCATGAACATTGTCCAAAATCATGTTTTAGGCCAAAATCCACATTGCGACCAGTTCAGCATATGACAGGAGACACTGTTTGAGTGTAACAAACGTGAAACAATTCTTTTAGCCTTTTCGCATGAAAACAGGGTCCAAAATCATGGGTTTTCGTTCAGCAGTGGAAGTAGGAGGCGCGCTCTACAATAGGCAAGGGTTTTCAAGTCTGCAAGTACGTTTTAAGCTGAGTTCCATGAACATTGTCCAAAATCATGTTTTAGGCCAAAATCCACAATGCGACCAGTTCAGTATATGAGAGGAGACACTGTTTGAGTGTAACAAACGTGAAACATTTCTTTTAGCCTTTTCGCATGAAAACAGGGTCCAAAATCATGGGTTTTCGTTCAGCAGTGGAAGTAGGAGGCGCGCTCTACAATAGGCAAGGGTTTTCAAGTCTGCAAGTACGTTTTTAAGCTGAGTTCCATGAACATTGTCCAAAATCATGTTTTAACCAAAATCCACAATGCGACCAGTTCAGCATATGAGAGGAGACACTGTTTGAGTGTAACAAACGTGAAACATTTCTTTTAGCCTTTTCGCATGAAAACAGGGTCCAAAATCATGGGTTTTCGTTCAGCAGTGGAAGTAGGAGGCGCGCTCTACAATAGGCAAGGGTTTTCAAGTCTGCAAGTACGTTTTAAGCTGAGTTCCATGAACATTGTCCAAAATCATGTTTTAAGCCAAATCCACATTGCGACCAGTTCAGCATATGAGAGGAGACACTGTTTGAGTGTAACAAACGTGAAACAATTCTTTTAGCCTTTTCGCATGAAAACAGGGTCCAAAATCATGGGTTTTCGTTCAGCAGTGGAAGTAGGAGGCGCGCTCTACAATAGGCAAGGGTTTTCAAGTCTGCAAGTACGTTTTAAGCTGAGTTCCATGAACATTGTCCAAAATCATGTTTTAGGCCAAATCCACATTGCGACCAGTTCAGCATATGAGAGGAGACACTGTTTGAGTGTAACAAACGTGAAACAATTCTTTTAGCCTTTTCGCATGAAAACAGGGTCCAAAATCATGGGTTTTCGTTCAGCAGTGGAAGTAGGAGGCGCGCTCTACAATAGGCAAGGGTTTTCAAGTCTGCAAGTACGTTTTAAGCTGAGTTCCATGAACATTGTCCAAAATCATGTTTTAGACCAAAATCCACAATGCGACCAGTTCAGCATATGAGAGGAGACACTGTTTGAGTGTAACAAACGTGAAACATTTCTTTTTAGCCTTTTCGCATGAAAACAGGGTCCAAAATCATGGGTTTTCGTTCAGCAGTGGAAGTAGGAGGCGCGCTCTACAATAGGCAAGGGTTTTCAAGTCTGCAAGTACGTTTTAAGCTGAGTTCCATGAACATTGTCCAAAATCATGTTTTAACCAAAATCCACAATGCGACCAGTTCAGCATATGAGAGGAGACACTGTTTGAGTGTAACAAACGTGAAACATTTCTTTTAGCCTTTTCGCATGAAAACAGGGTCCAAAATCATGGGTTTTCGTTCAGCAGTGGAAGTAGGAGGCGCGCTCTACAATAGGCAAGGGTTTTCAAGTCTGCAAGTACGTTTTAAGCTGAGTTCCATGAACATTGTCCAAAATCATGTTTTAGGCCAAAATCCACAATGCGACCAGTTCAGCATATGACAGGAGACACTGTTTGAGTGTAACAAACGTGAAACATTTCTTTTAGCCTTTTCGCATGAAAACAGGGTCCAAAATCATGGGTTTTCGTTCAGCAGTGGAAGTAGGAGGCGCGCTCTACAATAGGCAAGGGTTTTCAAGTCTGCAAGTACGTTTTAAGCTGAGTTCCATGAACATTGTCCAAAATCATGTTTTAGGCCAAATCCACATTGCGACCAGTTCAGCATATGAGAGGAGACACTGTTTGAGTGTAACAAACGTGAAACATTTCTTTTAGCCTTTTCGCATGAAAACAGGGTCCAAAATCATGGGTTTTCGTTCAGCAGTGGAAGTAGGAGGCGCGCCTACAATAGGCAAGGGTTTTCAAGTCTGCAAGTACGTTTTAAGCTGAGTTCCATGAACATTGTCCAAAATCATGTTTTAGGCCAAAATCCACAATGCGACCAGTTCAGCATATGAGAGGAGACACTGTTTGAGTGTAACAAACGTGAAACATTTCTTTTAGCCTTTTCGCATGAAAACAGGGTCCAAAATCATGGGTTTTCGTTCAGCAGTGGAAGTAGGAGGCGCGCTCTACAATAGGCAAGGGTTTTCAAGTCTGCAAGTACGTTTTAAGCTGAGTTCCATGAACATTGTCCAAAATCATGTTTTAAGCCAAAATCCACAATGCGACCAGTTCAGCATATGAGAGGAGACACTGTTTGAGTGTAACAAACGTGAAACATTTCTTTTAGCCTTTTCGCATGAAAACAGGGTCCAAAATCATGGGTTTTCGTTCAGCAGTGGAAGTAGGAGGCGCGCTCTACAATAGGCAAGGGTTTTCAAGTCTGCAAGTACGTTTTTAAGCTGAGTTCCATGAACATTGTCCAAAATCATGTTTTAGGCCAAATCCACAATGCGACCAGTTCAGCATATGAGAGGAGACACTGTTTGAGTGTAACAAACGTGAAACATTTCTTTTAGCCTTTTCGCATGAAAACAGGGTCCAAAATCATGGGTTTTCGTTCAGCAGTGGAAGTAGGAGGCGCGCTCTACAATAGGCAAGGGTTTTCAAGTCTGCAAGTACGTTTTAAGCTGAGTTCCATGAACATTGTCCAAAATCATGTTTTAGGCCAAAATCCACAATGCGACCAGTTCAGCATATGAGAGGAGACACTGTTTGAGTGTAACAAACGTGAAACAATTCTTTTAGCCTTTTCGCATGAAAACAGGGTCCAAAATCATGGGTTTTCGTTCAGCAGTGGAAGTAGGAGGCGCGCTCTACAATAGGCAAGGGTTTTCAAGTCTGCAAGTACGCTTTTAAGCTGAGTTCCATGAACATTGTCCAAAATCATGTTTTAGGCCAAAACCACATTGCGACCAGTTCAGCATATGACAGGAGACACTGTTTGAGTGTAACAAACGTGAAACAATTCTTTTAGCCTTTTCGCATGAAAACAGGGTCCAAAATCATGGGTTTTCGTTCAGCAGTGGAAGTAGGAGGCGCGCTCTACAATAGGCAAGGGTTTTCAAGTCTGCAAGTACGTTTTAAGCTGAGTTCCATGAACATTGTCCAAAATCATGTTTTAGGCCAAATCCACAATGCGACCAGTTCAGCATATGAGAGGAGACACTGTTTGAGTGTAACAAACGTGAAACATTTCTTTTAGCCTTTTCGCATGAAAACAGGGTCCAAAATCATGGGTTTTCGTTCAGCAGTGGAAGTAGGAGGCGCGCTCTACAATAGGCAAGGGTTTTCAAGTCTGCAAGTACGTTTTAAGCTGAGTTCCATGAACATTGTCCAAAATCATGTTTTAGGCCAAATCCACAATGCGACCAGTTCAGCATATGAGAGGAGACACTGTTTGAGTGTAACAAACGTGAAACATTTCTTTTAGCCTTTTCGCATGAAAACAGGGTCCAAAATCATGGGTTTTCGTTCAGCAGTGGAAGTAGGAGGCGCGCTCTACAATAGGCAAGGGTTTTCAAGTCTGCAAGTACGTTTTAAGCTGAGTTCCATGAACATTGTCCAAAATCATGTTTTAGGCCAAATCCACAATGCGACCAGTTCAGCATATGAGAGGAGACACTGTTTGAGTGTAACAAACGTGAAACATTTCTTTTAGCCTTTTCGCATGAAAACAGGGTCCAAAATCATGGGTTTTCGTTCAGCAGTGGAAGTAGGAGGCGCGTCTACAATAGGCAAGGGTTTTCAAGTCTGCAAGTACGTTTTTAAGCTGAGTTCCATGAACATTGTCCAAAATCATGTTTTAGACCAAAATCCACAATGCGACCAGTTCAGCATATGAGAGGAGACACTGTTTGAGTGTAACAAACGTGAAACATTTCTTTTAGCCTTTTCGCATGAAAACAGGGTCCAAAATCATGGGTTTTCGTTCAGCAGTGGAAGTAGGAGGCGCGCTCTACAATAGGCAAGGGTTTTCAAGTCTGCAAGTACGTTTTAAGCTGAGTTCCATGAACATTGTCCAAAATCATGTTTTAGACCAAAATCCACATTGCGACCAGTTCAGCATATGAGAGGAGACACTGTTTGAGTGTAACAAACGTGAAACATTTCTTTTAGCCTTTTCGCATGAAAACAGGGTCCAAAATCATGGGTTTTCGTTCAGCAGTGGAAGTAGGAGGCGCGCTCTACAATAGGCAAGGGTTTTCAAGTCTGCAAGTACGTTTTAAGCTGAGTTCCATGAACATTGTCCAAAATCATGTTTTAGGCCAAATCCACAATGCGACCAGTTCAGCATATGAGAGGAGACACTGTTTGAGTGTAACAAACGTGAAACATTTCTTTTAGCCTTTTCGCATGAAAACAGGGTCCAAAATCATGGGTTTTCGTTCAGCAGTGGAAGTAGGAGGCGCGCTCTACAATAGGCAAGGGTTTTCAAGTCTGCAAGTACGTTTTAAGCTGAGTTCCATGAACATTGTCCAAAATCATGTTTTAACCAAAATCCACAATGCGACCAGTTCAGCATATGAGAGGAGACACTGTTTGAGTGTAACAAACGTGAAACATTTCTTTTAGCCTTTTCGCATGAAAACAGGGTCCAAAATCATGGGTTTTCGTTCAGCAGTGGAAGTAGGAGGCGCGCTCTACAATAGGCAAGGGTTTTCAAGTCTGCAAGTACGTTTTTAAGCTGAGTTCCATGAACATTGTCCAAAATCATGTTTTAGGCCAAATCCACATTGCGACCAGTTCAGCATATGACAGGAGACACTGTTTGAGTGTAACAAACGTGAAACAATTCTTTTAGCCTTTTCGCATGAAAACAGGGTCCAAAATCATGGGTTTTCGTTCAGCAGTGGAAGTAGGAGGCGCGCTCTACAATAGGCAAGGGTTTTCAAGTCTGCAAGTACGTTTTAAGCTGAGTTCCATGAACATTGTCCAAAATCATGTTTTAGGCCAAAATCCACATTGCGACCAGTTCAGCATATGAGAGGAGACACTGTTTGAGTGTAACAAACGTGAAACAATTCTTTTAGCCTTTTCGCATGAAAACAGGGTCCAAAATCATGGGTTTTCGTTCAGCAGTGGAAGTAGGAGGCGCGCTCTACAATAGGCAAGGGTTTTCAAGTCTGCAAGTACGTTTTAAGCTGAGTTCCATGAACATTGTCCAAAATCATGTTTTAGGCCAAAATCCACAATGCGACCAGTTCAGTATATGAGAGGAGACACTGTTTGAGTGTAACAAACGTGAAACATTTCTTTTAGCCTTTTCGCATGAAAACAGGGTCCAAAATCATGGGTTTTCGTTCAGCAGTGGAAGTAGGAGGCGCGCCTACAATAGGCAAGGGTTTTCAAGTCTGCAAGTACGTTTTAAGCTGAGTTCCATGAACATTGTCCAAAATCATGTTTTAGGCCAAAATCCACATTGCGACCAGTTCAGCATATGACAGGAGACACTGTTTGAGTGTAACAAACGTGAAACAATTCTTTTAGCCTTTTCGCATGAAAACAGGGTCCAAAATCATGGGTTTTCGTTCAGCAGTGGAAGTAGGAGGCGCGCTCTACAATAGGCAAGGGTTTTCAAGTCTGCAAGTACGTTTTAAGCTGAGTTCCATGAACATTGTCCAAAATCATGTTTTAGCCAAAATCCACAATGCGACCAGTTCAGCATATGAGAGGAGACACTGTTTGAGTGTAACAAACGTGAAACATTTCTTTTAGCCTTTTCGCATGAAAACAGGGTCCAAAATCATGGGTTTTCGTTCAGCAGTGGAAGTAGGAGGCGCGCTCTACAATAGGCAAGGGTTTTCAAGTCTGCAAGTACGTTTTAAGCTGAGTTCCATGAACATTGTCCAAAATCATGTTTTAACCAAAATCCACAATGCGACCAGTTCAGCATATGAGAGGAGACACTGTTTGAGTGTAACAAACGTGAAACATTTCTTTTAGCCTTTTCGCATGAAAACAGGGTCCAAAATCATGGGTTTTCGTTCAGCAGTGGAAGTAGGAGGCGCGCTCTACAATAGGCAAGGGTTTTCAAGTCTGCAAGTACGTTTTAAGCTGAGTTCCATGAACATTGTCCAAAATCATGTTTTAGGCCAAATCCACAATGCGACCAGTTCAGCATATGAGAGGAGACACTGTTTGAGTGTAACAAACGTGAAACAATTCTTTTAGCCTTTTCGCATGAAAACAGGGTCCAAAATCATGGGTTTTCGTTCAGCAGTGGAAGTAGGAGGCGCGCTCTACAATAGGCAAGGGTTTTCAAGTCTGCAAGTACGCTTTTAAGCTGAGTTCCATGAACATTGTCCAAAATCATGTTTTAGACCAAAATCCACAATGCGACCAGTTCAGCATATGAGAGGAGACACTGTTTGAGTGTAACAAACGTGAAACAATTCTTTTAGCCTTTTCGCATGAAAACAGGGTCCAAAATCATGGGTTTTCGTTCAGCAGTGGAAGTAGGAGGCGCGCTCTACAATAGGCAAGGGTTTTCAAGTCTGCAAGTACGTTTTAAGCTGAGTTCCATGAACATTGTCCAAAATCATGTTTTAAGCCAAATCCACAATGCGACCAGTTCAGCATATGAGAGGAGACACTGTTTGAGTGTAACAAACGTGAAACATTTCTTTTAGCCTTTTTCGCATGAAAACAGGGTCCAAAATCATGGGTTTTCGTTCAGCAGTGGAAGTAGGAGGCGCGCTCTACAATAGGCAAGGGTTTTCAAGTCTGCAAGTACGTTTTAAGCTGAGTTCCATGAACATTGTCCAAAATCATGTTTTAGACCAAAATCCACAATGCGACCAGTTCAGCATATGAGAGGAGACACTGTTTGAGTGTAACAAACGTGAAACATTTCTTTTAGCCTTTTCGCATGAAAACAGGGTCCAAAATCATGGGTTTTCGTTCAGCACTGGAAGTAGGAGGCGCGCTCTACAATAGGCAAGGGTTTTCAAGTCTGCAAGTACGTTTTAAGCTGAGTTCCATGAACATTGTCCAAAATCATGTTTTAGGCCAAATCCACAATGCGACCAGTTCAGCATATGAGAGGAGACACTGTTTGAGTGTAACAAACGTGAAACATTTCTTTTAGCCTTTTCGCATGAAAACAGGGTCCAAAATCATGGGTTTTCGTTCAGCACTGGAAGTAGGAGGCGCGCTCTACAATAGGCAAGGGTTTTCAAGTCTGCAAGTACGTTTTAAGCTGAGTTCCATGAACATTGTCCAAAAATCATGTTTTAGGCCAAATCCACAATGCGACCAGTTCAGCATATGAGAGGAGACACTGTTTGAGTGTAACAAACGTGAAACATTTCTTTTAGCCTTTTCGCATGAAAACAGGGTCCAAAATCATGGGTTTTCGTTCAGCAGTGGAAGTAGGAGGCGCGCCTCTACAATAGGCAAGGGTTTTCAAGTCTGCAAGTACGTTTTAAGCTGAGTTCCATGAACATTGTCCAAAATCATGTTTTAGGCCAAATCCACAATGCGACCAGTTCAGCATATGACAGGAGACACTGTTTGAGTGTAACAAACGTGAAACATTTCTTTTAGCCTTTTCGCATGAAAACAGGGTCCAAAATCATGGGTTTTCGTTCAGCAGTGGAAGTAGGAGGCGCGCTCTACAATAGGCAAGGGTTTTCAAGTCTGCAAGTACGTTTTAAGCTGAGTTCCATGAACATTGTCCAAAATCATGTTTTAGGCCAAATCCACATTGCGACCAGTTCAGCATATGACAGGAGACACTGTTTGAGTGTAACAAACGTGAAACAATTCTTTTAGCCTTTTCGCATGAAAACAGGGTCCAAAATCATGGGTTTTCGTTCAGCAGTGGAAGTAGGAGGCGCGCCTACAATAGGCAAGGGTTTTCAAGTCTGCAAGTACGTTTTAAGCTGAGTTCCATGAACATTGTCCAAAATCATGTTTTAACCAAAATCCACAATGCGACCAGTTCAGCATATGAGAGGAGACACTGTTTGAGTGTAACAAACGTGAAACATTTCTTTTAGCCTTTTCGCATGAAAACAGATTCCAAAATCATGGGTTTTCGTTCAGCAGTGGAAGTAGGAGGCGCGCTCAACAATAGGCAAGGGTTTTCAAGTCTGCAAGTACGTTTTAAGCTGAGTTCCATGAACATTGTCCAAAATCATGTTTTAGGCCAAATCCACATTGCGACCAGTTCAGCATATGAGAGGAGACACTGTTTGAGTGTAACAAACGTGAAACAATTCTTTTAGCCTTTTCGCATGAAAACAGGGTCCAAAATCATGGGTTTTCGTTCAGCAGTGGAAGTAGGAGGCGCGCTCTACAATAGGCAAGGGTTTTCAAGTCTGCAAGTACGTTTTAAGCTGAGTTCCATGAACATTGTCCAAAATCATGTTTTAACCAAAATCCACAATGCGACCAGTTCAGCATATGAGAGGAGACACTGTTTGAGTGTAACAAACGTGAAACAATTCTTTTAGCCTTTTCGCATGAAAACAGGGTCCAAAATCATGGGTTTTCGTTCAGCAGTGGAAGTAGGAGGCGCGCTCTACAATAGGCAAGGGTTTTCAAGTCTGCAAGTACGTTTTAAGCTGAGTTCCATGAACATTGTCCAAAATCATGTTTTAGCCAAAATCCACAATGCGACCAGTTCAGCATATGAGAGGAGACACTGTTTGAGTGTAACAAACGTGAAACATTTCTTTTAGCCTTTTCGCATGAAAACAGGGTCCAAAATCATGGGTTTTCGTTCAGCAGTGGAAGTAGGAGGCGCGCTCTACAATAGGCAAGGGTTTTCAAGTCTGCAAGTACGTTTTAAGCTGAGTTCCATGAACATTGTCCAAAATCATGTTTTAGCCCAAATCCACAATGCGACCAGTTCAGCATATGAGAGGAGACACTGTTTGAGTGTAACAAACGTGAAACAATTCTTTTAGCCTTTTCGCATGAAAACAGGGTCCAAAATCATGGGTTTTCGTTCAGCAGTGGAAGTAGGAGGCGCGCTCTACAATAGGCAAGGGTTTTCAAGTCTGCAAGTACGTTTTAAGCTGAGTTCCATGAACATTGTCCAAAATCATGTTTTAGGCCAAATCCACAATGCGACCAGTTCAGCATATGACAGGAGACACTGTTTGAGTGTAACAAACGTGAAACAATTCTTTTAGCCTTTTCGCATGAAAACAGGGTCCAAAATCATGGGTTTTCGCTCAGCAGTGGAAGTAGGAGGCGCGCTCTACAATAGGCAAGGGTTTTCAAGTCTGCAAGTACGTTTTAAGCTGAGTTCCATGAACATTGTCCAAAATCATGTTTTAGGCCAAATCCACAATGCGACCAGTTCAGTATATGAGAGGAGACACTGTTTGAGTGTAACAAACGTGAAACATTTCTTTTAGCCTTTTCGCATGAAAACAGGGTCCAAAATCATGGGTTTTCGTTCAGCAGTGGAAGTAGGAGGCGCGCTCTACAATAGGCAAGGGTTTTCAAGTCTGCAAGTACGTTTTAAGCTGAGTTCCATGAACATTGTCCAAAATCATGTTTTAACCAAAATCCACAATGCGACCAGTTCAGCATATGAGAGGAGACACTGTTTGAGTGTAACAAACGTGAAACATTTCTTTTTAGCCTTTTCGCATGAAAACAGGGTCCAAAATCATGGGTTTTCGTTCAGCAGTGGAAGTAGGAGGCGCGCTCTACAATAGGCAAGGGTTTTCAAGTCTGCAAGTACGTTTTTAAGCTGAGTTCCATGAACATTGTCCAAAATCATGTTTTAGGCCAAAATCCACAATGCGACCAGTTCAGCATATGAGAGGAGACACTGTTTGAGTGTAACAAACGTGAAACAATTCTTTTAGCCTTTTCGCATGAAAACAGGGTCCAAAATCATGGGTTTTCGTTCAGCAGTGGAAGTAGGAGGCGCGCTCTACAATAGGCAAGGGTTTTCAAGTCTGCAAGTACGTTTTAAGCTGAGTTCCATGAACATTGTCCAAAATCATGTTTTAACCAAAATCCACAATGCGACCAGTTCAGCATATGAGAGGAGACACTGTTTGAGTGTAACAAACGTGAAACATTTCTTTTAGCCTTTTCGCATGAAAACAGGGTCCAAAATCATGGGTTTTCGTTCAGCAGTGGAAGTAGGAGGCGCGCTCTACAATAGGCAAGGGTTTTCAAGTCTGCAAGTACGTTTTAAGCTGAGTTCCATGAACATTGTCCAAAATCATGTTTTAGGCCAAAATCCACAATGCGACCAGTTCAGCATATGACAGGAGACACTGTTTGAGTGTAACAAACGTGAAACATTTCTTTTAGCCTTTTCGCATGAAAACAGGGTCCAAAATCATGGGTTTTCGTTCAGCAGTGGAAGTAGGAGGCGCGCTCTACAATAGGCAAGGGTTTTCAAGTCTGCAAGTACGTTTTAAGCTGAGTTCCATGAACATTGTCCAAAATCATGTTTTAGGCCAAATCCACATTGCGACCAGTTCAGCATATGACAGGAGACACTGTTTGAGTGTAACAAACGTGAAACATTTCTTTTAGCCTTTTCGCATGAAAACAGGGTCCAAAATCATGGGTTTTCGTTCAGCAGTGGAAGTAGGAGGCGCGCTCTACAATAGGCAAGGGTTTTCAAGTCTGCAAGTACGTTTTAAGCTGAGTTCCATGAACATTGTCCAAAATCATGTTTTAGACCAAAATCCACAATGCGACCAGTTCAGCATATGAGAGGAGACACTGTTTGAGTGTAACAAACGTGAAACATTTCTTTTAGCCTTTTCGCATGAAAACAGGGTCCAAAATCATGGGTTTTCGCTCAGCAGTGGAAGTAGGAGGCGCGCTCTACAATAGGCAAGGGTTTTCAAGTCTGCAAGTACGTTTTAAGCTGAGTTCCATGAACATTGTCCAAAATCATGTTTTAGGCCAAAATCCACAATGCGACCAGTTCAGCATATGAGAGGAGACACTGTTTGAGTGTAACAAACGTGAAACAATTCTTTTAGCCTTTTCGCATGAAAACAGGGTCCAAAATCATGGGTTTTCGTTCAGCAGTGGAAGTAGGAGGCGCGCTCTACAATAGGCAAGGGTTTTCAAGTCTGCAAGTACGCTTTTAAGCTGAGTTCCATGAACATTGTCCAAAATCATGTTTTAGACCAAATCCACATTGCGACCAGTTCAGCATATGAGAGGAGACACTGTTTGAGTGTAACAAACGTGAAACAATTCTTTTAGCCTTTTCGCATGAAAACAGGGTCCAAAATCATGGGTTTTCGTTCAGCAGTGGAAGTAGGAGGCGCGCTCTACAATAGGCAAGGGTTTTCAAGTCTGCAAGTACGTTTTAAGCTGAGTTCCATGAACATTGTCCAAAATCATGTTTTAACCAAAATCCACAATGCGACCAGTTCAGCATATGAGAGGAGACACTGTTTGAGTGTAACAAACGTGAAACATTTCTTTTAGCCTTTTCGCATGAAAACAGGGTCCAAAATCATGGGTTTTCGTTCAGCAGTGGAAGTAGGAGGCGCGCTCTACAATAGGCAAGGGTTTTCAAGTCTGCAAGTACGTTTTAAGCTGAGTTCCATGAACATTGTCCAAAATCATGTTTTAGGCCAAAATCCACATTGCGACCAGTTCAGCATATGAGAGGAGACACTGTTTGAGTGTAACAAACGTGAAACAATTCTTTTAGCCTTTTCGCATGAAAACAGGGTCCAAAATCATGGGTTTTCGTTCAGCAGTGGAAGTAGGAGGCGCGCTCTACAATAGGCAAGGGTTTTCAAGTCTGCAAGTACGTTTTAAGCTGAGTTCCATGAACATTGTCCAAAATCATGTTTTAAGCCAAAATCCACAATGCGACCAGTTCAGCATATGAGAGGAGACACTGTTTGAGTGTAACAAACGTGAAAACATTTCTTTTAGCCTTTTCGCATGAAAACAGGGTCCAAAATCATGGGTTTTCGTTCAGCAGTGGAAGTAGGAGGCGCGCTCTACAATAGGCAAGGGTTTTCAAGTCTGCAAGTACGTTTTAAGCTGAGTTCCATGAACATTGTCCAAAATCATGTTTTAACCAAAATCCACAATGCGACCAGTTCAGCATATGAGAGGAGACACTGTTTGAGTGTAACAAACGTGAAACATTTCTTTTAGCCTTTTCGCATGAAAACAGGGTCCAAAATCATGGGTTTTCGTTCAGCAGTGGAAGTAGGAGGCGCGCTCTACAATAGGCAAGGGTTTTCAAGTCTGCAAGTACGTTTTAAGCTGAGTTCCATGAACATTGTCCAAAATCATGTTTTAGGCCAAAATCCACATTGCGACCAGTTCAGTATATGAGAGGAGACACTGTTTGAGTGTAACAAACGTGAAACAATTCTTTTAGCCTTTTCGCATGAAAACAGGGTCCAAAATCATGGGTTTTCGTTCAGCAGTGGAAGTAGGAGGCGCGCTCTACAATAGGCAAGGGTTTTCAAGTCTGCAAGTACGTTTTAAGCTGAGTTCCATGAACATTGTCCAAAATCATGTTTTAACCAAAATCCACAATGCGACCAGTTCAGCATATGAGAGGAGACACTGTTTGAGTGTAACAAACGTGAAACATTTCTTTTAGCCTTTTCGCATGAAAACAGGGTCCAAAATCATGGGTTTTCGTTCAGCAGTGGAAGTAGGAGGCGCGCTCTACAATAGGCAAGGGTTTTCAAGTCTGCAAGTACGTTTTAAGCTGAGTTCCATGAACATTGTCCAAAATCATGTTTTAGGCCAAAATCCACAATGCGACCAGTTCAGCATATGAGAGGAGACACTGTTTGAGTGTAACAAACGTGAAACATTTCTTTTAGCCTTTTCGCATGAAAACAGGGTCCAAAATCATGGGTTTTCGTTCAGCAGTGGAAGTAGGAGGCGCGCTCTACAATAGGCAAGGGTTTTCAAGTCTGCAAGTACGTTTTAAGCTGAGTTCCATGAACATTGTCCAAAATCATGTTTTAGGCCAAACCACATTGCGACCAGTTCAGCATATGAGAGGAGACACTGTTTGAGTGTAACAAACGTGAAACAATTCTTTTAGCCTTTTCGCATGAAAACAGGGTCCAAAATCATGGGTTTTCGTTCAGCAGTGGAAGTAGGAGGCGCGCCTACAATAGGCAAGGGTTTTCAAGTCTGCAAGTACGTTTTAAGCTGAGTTCCATGAACATTGTCCAAAATCATGTTTTAACCAAAATCCACAATGCGACCAGTTCAGCATATGAGAGGAGACACTGTTTGAGTGTAACAAACGTGAAACATTTCTTTTAGCCTTTTCGCATGAAAACAGGGTCCAAAATCATGGGTTTTCGTTCAGCAGTGGAAGTAGGAGGCGCGCTCTACAATAGGCAAGGGTTTTCAAGTCTGCAAGTACGTTTTAAGCTGAGTTCCATGAACATTGTCCAAAATCATGTTTTAGGCCAAATCCACATTGCGACCAGTTCAGCATATGACAGGAGACACTGTTTGAGTGTAACAAACGTGAAACAATTTCTTTTAGCCTTTTCGCATGAAAACAGGGTCCAAAATCATGGGTTTTCGTTCAGCAGTGGAAGTAGGAGGCGCGCTCTACAATAGGCAAGGGTTTTCAAGTCTGCAAGTACGTTTTAAGCTGAGTTCCATGAACATTGTCCAAAATCATGTTTTAACCAAAATCCACAATGCGACCAGTTCAGCATATGAGAGGAGACACTGTTTGAGTGTAACAAACGTGAAACAATTCTTTTAGCCTTTTCGCATGAAAACAGGGTCCAAAATCATGGGTTTTCGTTCAGCAGTGGAAGTAGGAGGCGCGCTCTACAATAGGCAAGGGTTTTCAAGTCTGCAAGTACGTTTTAAGCTGAGTTCCATGAACATTGTCCAAAATCATGTTTTAGACCAAAATCCACAATGCGACCAGTTCAGCATATGAGAGGAGACACTGTTTGAGTGTAACAAACGTGAAACATTTCTTTTAGCCTTTTCGCATGAAAACAGGGTCCAAAATCATGGGTTTTCGTTCAGCAGTGGAAGTAGGAGGCGCGCTCTACAATAGGCAAGGGTTTTCAAGTCTGCAAGTACGTTTTAAGCTGAGTTCCATGAACATTGTCCAAAATCATGTTTTAGGCCAAATCCACAATGCGACCAGTTCAGCATATGAGAGGAGACACTGTTTGAGTGTAACAAACGTGAAACAATTCTTTTAGCCTTTTCGCATGAAAACAGGGTCCAAAATCATGGGTTTTCGTTCAGCAGTGGAAGTAGGAGGCGCGCTCTACAATAGGCAAGGGTTTTCAAGTCTGCAAGTACGTTTTAAGCTGAGTTCCATGAACATTGTCCAAAATCATGTTTTAACCAAAATCCACAATGCGACCAGTTCAGCATATGAGAGGAGACACTGTTTGAGTGTAACAAACGTGAAACAATTCTTTTAGCCTTTTCGCATGAAAACAGGGTCCAAAATCATGGGTTTTCGTTCAGTAGTGGAAGTAGGAGGCGCGCTCTACAATAGGCAAGGGTTTTCAAGTCTGCAAGTACGTTTTAAGCTGAGTTCCATGAACATTGTCCAAAATCATGTTTTAGGCCAAATCCACAATGCGACCAGTTCAGCATATGAGAGGAGACACTGTTTGAGTGTAACAAACGTGAAACAATTCTTTTAGCCTTTTCGCATGAAAACAGGGTCCAAAATCATGGGTTTTCGCTCAGCAGTGGAAGTAGGAGGCGCGCTCTACAATAGGCAAGGGTTTTCAAGTCTGCAAGTACGTTTTAAGCTGAGTTCCATGAACATTGTCCAAAATCATGTTTTAGACCAAAATCCACAATGCGACCAGTTCAGCATATGAGAGGAGACACTGTTTGAGTGTAACAAACGTGAAACATTTCTTTTAGCCTTTTCGCATGAAAACAGGGTCCAAAATCATGGGTTTTCGTTCAGCAGTGGAAGTAGGAGGCGCGCTCTACAATAGGCAAGGGTTTTCAAGTCTGCAAGTACGTTTTAAGCTGAGTTCCATGAACATTGTCCAAAATCATGTTTTAGACCAAAATCCACATTGCGACCAGTTCAGCATATGAGAGGAGACACTGTTTGAGTGTAACAAACGTGAAACAATTCTTTTAGCCTTTTCGCATGAAAACAGGGTCCAAAATCATGGGTTTTCGTTCAGCAGTGGAAGTAGGAGGCGCGCTCTACAATAGGCAAGGGTTTTCAAGTCTGCAAGTACGTTTTTAAGCTGAGTTCCATGAACATTGTCCAAAATCATGTTTTAGGCCAAATCCACAATGCGACCAGTTCAGCATATGAGAGGAGACACTGTTTGAGTGTAACAAACGTGAAACAATTCTTTTAGCCATGTCGCATGAAAACAGGGTCCAAAATCATGGGTTTTCGTTCAGCAGTGGAAGTAGGAGGCGCGCTCTACAATAGGCAAGGGTTTTCAAGTCTGCAAGTACGTTTTAAGCTGAGTTCCATGAACATTGTCCAAAATCATGTTTTAGGCCAAAATCCACAATGCGACCAGTTCAGCATATGAGAGGAGACACTGTTTGAGTGTAACAAACGGGAAACATTTCTTTTAGCCTTTTCGCATGAAAACAGGGTCCAAAATCATGGGTTTTCGTTCAGCAGTGGAAGTAGGAGGCGCGCTCTACAATAGGCAAGGGTTTTCAAGTCTGCAAGTACGTTTTAAGCTGAGTTCCATGAACATTGTCCAAAATCATGTTTTAGGCCAAATCCACATTGCGACCAGTTCAGCATATGACAGGAGACACTGTTTGAGTGTAACAAACGTGAAACAATTCTTTTAGCCTTTTCGCATGAAAACAGGGTCCAAAATCATGGGTTTTCGTTCAGCAGTGGAAGTAGGAGGCGCGCTCTACAATAGGCAAGGGTTTTCAAGTCTGCAAGTACGTTTTAAGCTGAGTTCCATGAACATTGTCCAAAATCATGTTTTAGGCCAAAATCCACATTGCGACCAGTTCAGCATATGACAGGAGACACTGTTTGAGTGTAACAAACGTGAAACAATTCTTTTAGCCTTTTCGCATGAAAACAGGGTCCAAAATCATGGGTTTTCGTTCAGCAGTGGAAGTAGGAGGCGCGCTCTACAATAGGCAAGGGTTTTCAAGTCTGCAAGTACGTTTTAAGCTGAGTTCCATGAACATTGTCCAAAATCATGTTTTAGGCCAAATCCACAATGCGACCAGTTCAGTATATGAGAGGAGACACTGTTTGAGTGTAACAAACGTGAAACATTTCTTTTAGCCTTTTCGCATGAAAACAGGGTCCAAAATCATGGGTTTTCGTTCAGCAGTGGAAGTAGGAGGCGCGCTCTACAATAGGCAAGGGTTTTCAAGTCTGCAAGTACGTTTTAAGCTGAGTTCCATGAACATTGTCCAAAATCATGTTTTAACCAAAATCCACAATGCGACCAGTTCAGCATATGAGAGGAGACACTGTTTGAGTGTAACAAACGTGAAACATTTCTTTTAGCCTTTTCGCATGAAAACAGGGTCCAAAATCATGGGTTTTCGTTCAGCAGTGGAAGTAGGAGGCGCGCTCTACAATAGGCAAGGGTTTTCAAGTCTGCAAGTACGTTTTAAGCTGAGTTCCATGAACATTGTCCAAAATCATGTTTTAGGCCAAATCCACATTGCGACCAGTTCAGCATATGACAGGAGACACTGTTTGAGTGTAACAAACGTGAAACAATTCTTTTAGCCTTTTCGCATGAAAACAGGGTCCAAAATCATGGGTTTTCGTTCAGCAGTGGAAGTAGGAGGCGCGCTCTACAATAGGCAAGGGTTTTCAAGTCTGCAAGTACGTTTTAAGCTGAGTTCCATGAACATTGTCCAAAATCATGTTTTAGGCCAAATCCACAATGCGACCAGTTCAGCATATGAGAGGAGACACTGTTTGAGTGTAACAAACGTGAAACATTTCTTTTAGCCTTTTCGCATGAAAACAGGGTCCAAAATCATGGGTTTTCGTTCAGCAGTGGAAGTAGGAGGCGCGCTCTACAATAGGCAAGGGTTTTCAAGTCTGCAAGTACGTTTTAAGCTGAGTTCCATGAACATTGTCCAAAATCATGTTTTAACCAAAATCCACAATGCGACCAGTTCAGCATATGAGAGGAGACACTGTTTGAGTGTAACAAACGTGAAACATTTCTTTTAGCCTTTTCGCATGAAAACAGGGTCCAAAATCATGGGTTTTCGTTCAGCAGTGGAAGTAGGAGGCGCGCTCTACAATAGGCAAGGGTTTTCAAGTCTGCAAGTACGTTTTAAGCTGAGTTCCATGAACATTGTCCAAAATCATGTTTTAGGCCAAATCCACAATGCGACCAGTTCAGCATATGACAGGAGACACTGTTTGAGTGTAACAAACGTGAAACATTTCTTTTAGCCTTTTCGCATGAAAACAGGGTCCAAAATCATGGGTTTTCGTTCAGCAGTGGAAGTAGGAGGCGCGCTCTACAATAGGCAAGGGTTTTCAAGTCTGCAAGTACGTTTTAAGCTGAGTTCCATGAACATTGTCCAAAATCATGTTTTAGGCCAAATCCACATTGCGACCAGTTCAGCATATGACAGGAGACACTGTTTGAGTGTAACAAACGTGAAACAATTCTTTTAGCCTTTTCGCATGAAAACAGGGTCCAAAATCATGGGTTTTCGTTCAGCAGTGGAAGTAGGAGGCGCGCTCTACAATAGGCAAGGGTTTTCAAGTCTGCAAGTACGTTTTAAGCTGAGTTCCATGAACATTGTCCAAAATCATGTTTTAACCAAAATCCACAATGCGACCAGTTCAGCATATGAGAGGAGACACTGTTTGAGTGTAACAAACGTGAAACATTTCTTTTAGCCTTTTCGCATGAAAACAGGGTCCAAAATCATGGGTTTTCGTTCAGCAGTGGAAGTAGGAGGCGCGCTCTACAATAGGCAAGGGTTTTCAAGTCTGCAAGTACGTTTTAAGCTGAGTTCCATGAACATTGTCCAAAATCATGTTTTAGGCCAAAATCCACATTGCGACCAGTTCAGCATATGACAGGAGACACTGTTTGAGTGTAACAAACGTGAAACATTTCTTTTAGCCTTTTCGCATGAAAACAGGGTCCAAAATCATGGGTTTTCGTTCAGCAGTGGAAGTAGGAGGCGCGCTCTACAATAGGCAAGGGTTTTCAAGTCTGCAAGTACGTTTTAAGCTGAGTTCCATGAACATTGTCCAAAATCATGTTTTAGGCCAAATCCACAATGCGACCAGTTCAGCATATGACAGGAGACACTGTTTGAGTGTAACAAACGTGAAACAATTCTTTTAGCCTTTTCTTATGAAAACAGGGTCCAAAATCATGGGTTTTCGTTCAGCAGTGGAAGTAGGAGGCGCGCTCTACAATAGGCAAGGGTTTTCAAGTCTGCAAGTACGTTTTTAAGCTGAGTTCCATGAACATTGTCCAAAATCATGTTTTAGGCCAAATCCACAATGCGACCAGTTCAGTATATGAGAGGAGACACTGTTTGAGTGTAACAAACGTGAAACATTTCTTTTAGCCTTTTCGCATGAAAACAGGGTCCAAAATCATGGGTTTTCGTTCAGCAGTGGAAGTAGGAGGCGCGCTCTACAATAGGCAAGGGTTTTCAAGTCTGCAAGTACGTTTTAAGCTGAGTTCCATGAACATTGTCCAAAATCATGTTTTAACCAAAATCCACAATGCGACCAGTTCAGCATATGAGAGGAGACACTGTTTGAGTGTAACAAACGTGAAACATTTCTTTTAGCCTTTTCGCATGAAAACAGGGTCCAAAATCATGGGTTTTCGTTCAGCAGTGGAAGTAGGAGGCGCGCTCTACAATAGGCAAGGGTTTTCAAGTCTGCAAGTACGTTTTAAGCTGAGTTCCATGAACATTGTCCAAAATCATGTTTTAGGCCAAATCCACATTGCGACCAGTTCAGCATATGACAGGAGACACTGTTTGAGTGTAACAAACGTGAAACAATTCTTTTAGCCTTTTCGCATGAAAACAGGGTCCAAAATCATGGGTTTTCGTTCAGCAGTGGAAGTAGGAGGCGCGCTCTACAATAGGCAAGGGTTTTCAAGTCTGCAAGTACGTTTTAAGCTGAGTTCCATGAACATTGTCCAAAATCATGTTTTAGGCCAAATCCACAATGCGACCAGTTCAGTATATGAGAGGAGACACTGTTTGAGTGTAACAAACGTGAAACATTTCTTTAGCCTTTTCGCATGAAAAACAAAATCATGGGTTTTCGTTCAGCAGTGGAAGTAGGAGGCGCGCTCTACAATAGGCAAGGGTTTTCAAGTCTGCAAGTACGTTTTAAGCTGAGTTCCATGAACATTGTCCAAAATCATGTTTTAACCAAAATCCACAATGCGACCAGTTCAGCATATGAGAGGAGACACTGTTTGAGTGTAACAAACGTGAAACATTTCTTTTAGCCTTTTCGCATGAAAACAGGGTCCAAAATCATGGGTTTTCGTTCAGCAGTGGAAGTAGGAGGCGCGCTCTACAATAGGCAAGGGTTTTCAAGTCTGCAAGTACGTTTTAAGCTGAGTTCCATGAACATTGTCCAAAATCATGTTTTAGGCCAAAATCCACAATGCGACCAGTTCAGCATATGACAGGAGACACTGTTTGAGTGTAACAAACGTGAAACATTTCTTTTAGCCTTTTCGCATGAAAACAGGGTCCAAAATCATGGGTTTTCGTTCAGCAGTGGAAGTAGGAGGCGCGCTCTACAATAGGCAAGGGTTTTCAAGTCTGCAAGTACGTTTTAAGCTGAGTTCCATGAACATTGTCCAAAATCATGTTTTAGGCCAAATCCACATTGCGACCAGTTCAGCATATGACAGGAGACACTGTTTGAGTGTAACAAACGTGAAACAATCCTTTTAGCCTTTTCGCATGAAAACAGGGTCCAAAATCATGGGTTTTCGTTCAGCAGTGGAAGTAGGAGGCGCGCTCTACAATAGGCAAGGGTTTTCAAGTCTGCAAGTACGTTTTAAGCTGAGTTCCATGAACATTGTCCAAAATCATGTTTTAACCAAAATCCACAATGCGACCAGTTCAGCATATGAGAGGAGACACTGTTTGAGTGTAACAAACGTGAAACATTTCTTTTAGCCTTTTCGCATGAAAACAGGGTCCAAAATCATGGGTTTTCGTTCAGCAGTGGAAGTAGGAGGCGCGCTCTACAATAGGCAAGGGTTTTCAAGTCTGCAAGTACGTTTTAAGCTGAGTTCCATGAACATTGTCCAAAATCATGTTTTAGGCCAAATCCACATTGCGACCAGTTCAGCATATGACAGGAGACACTGTTTGAGTGTAACAAACGTGAAACAATTCTTTTAGCCTTTTCGCATGAAAACAGGGTCCAAAATCATGGGTTTTCGTTCAGCAGTGGAAGTAGGAGGCGCGCTCTACAATAGGCAAGGGTTTTCAAGTCTGCAAGTACGTTTTAAGCTGAGTTCCATGAACATTGTCCAAAATCATGTTTTAGGCCAAATCCACATTGCGACCAGTTCAGCATATGAGAGGAGACACTGTTTGAGTGTAACAAACGTGAAACAATTCTTTTAGCCTTTTCGTATGAAAACAGGGTCCAAAATCATGGGTTTTCGTTCAGCAGTGGAAGTAGGAGGCGCGCTCTACAATAGGCAAGGGTTTTCAAGTCTGCAAGTACGTTTTTAAGCTGAGTTCCATGAACATTGTCCAAAATCATGTTTTAGGCCAAATCCACAATGCGACCAGTTCAGTATATGAGAGGAGACACTGTTTGAGTGTAACAAACGTGAAACATTTCTTTTAGCCTTTTCGCATGAAAACAGGGTCCAAAATCATGGGTTTTCGTTCAGCAGTGGAAGTAGGAGGCGCGCTCTACAATAGGCAAGGGTTTTCAAGTCTGCAAGTACGTTTTAAGCTGAGTTCCATGAACATTGTCCAAAATCATGTTTTAGGCCAAAATCCACAATGCGACCAGTTCAGCATATGAGAGGAGACACTGTTTGAGTGTAACAAACGTGAAACATTTCTTTTAGCCTTTTCGCATGAAAACAGGGTCCAAAATCATGGGTTTTCGTTCAGCAGTGGAAGTAGGAGGCGCGCTCTACAATAGGCAAGGGTTTTCAAGTCTGCAAGTACGTTTTAAGCTGAGTTCCATGAACATTGTCCAAAATCATGTTTTAGGCCAAATCCACATTGCGACCAGTTCAGCATATGACAGGAGACACTGTTTGAGTGTAACAAACGTGAAACAATTCTTTTAGCCTTTTCGCATGAAAACAGGGTCCAAAATCATGGGTTTTCGTTCAGCAGTGGAAGTAGGAGGCGCGCTCTACAATAGGCAAGGGTTTTCAAGTCTGCAAGTACGTTTTAAGCTGAGTTCCATGAACATTGTCCAAAATCATGTTTTAGGCCAAATCCACATTGCGACCAGTTCAGCATATGACAGGAGACACTGTTTGAGTGTAACAAACGTGAAACAATTCTTTTAGCCTTTTCGCATGAAAACAGGGTCCAAAATCATGGGTTTTCGTTCAGCAGTGGAAGTAGGAGGCGCGCTCTACAATAGGCAAGGGTTTTCAAGTCTGCAAGTACGTTTTAAGCTGAGTTCCATGAACATTGTCCAAAATCATGTTTTAGGCCAAATCCACAATGCGACCAGTTCAGTATATGAGAGGAGACACTGTTTGAGTGTAACAAACGTGAAACATTTCTTTTAGCCTTTTCGCATGAAAACAAAATCATGGGTTTTCGTTCAGCAGTGGAAGTAGGAGGCGCGCTCTACAATAGGCAAGGGTTTTCAAGTCTGCAAGTACGTTTTAAGCTGAGTTCCATGAACATTGTCCAAAATCATGTTTTAACCAAAATCCACAATGCGACCAGTTCAGCATATGAGAGGAGACACTGTTTGAGTGTAACAAACGTGAAACATTTCTTTTAGCCTTTTCGCATGAAAACAGAGTCCAAAATCATGGGTTTTCGTTCAGCAGTGGAAGTAGGAGGCGCGCTCTACAATAGGCAAGGGTTTTCAAGTCTGCAAGTACGTTTTAAGCTGAGTTCCATGAACATTGTCCAAAATCATGTTTTAGGCCAAATCCACAATGCGACCAGTTCAGCATATGACAGGAGACACTGTTTGAGTGTAACAAACGTGAAACATTTCTTTTAGCCTTTTCGCATGAAAACAGGGTCCAAAATCATGGGTTTTCGTTCAGCAGTGGAAGTAGGAGGCGCGCTCTACAATAGGCAAGGGTTTTCAAGTCTGCAAGTACGTTTTAAGCTGAGTTCCATGAACATTGTCCAAAATCATGTTTTAGGCCAAAATCCACATTGCGACCAGTTCAGCATATGACAGGAGACACTGTTTGAGTGTAACAAACGTGAAACAATTCTTTTAGCCTTTTCTCATGAAAACAGGGTCCAAAATCATGGGTTTTCGTTCAGCAGTGGAAGTAGGAGGCGCGCTCTACAATAGGCAAGGGTTTTCAAGTCTGCAAGTACGTTTTAAGCTGAGTTCCATGAACATTGTCCAAAATCATGTTTTAGGCCAAATCCACATTGCGACCAGTTCAGCATATGACAGGAGACACTGTTTGAGTGTAACAAACGTGAAACAATTCTTTTAGCCTTTTCGCATGAAAACAGGGTCCAAAATCATGGGTTTTCGTTCAGCAGTGGAAGTAGGAGGCGCGCTCTACAATAGGCAAGGGTTTTCAAGTCTGCAAGTACGTTTTAAGCTGAGTTCCATGAACATTGTCCAAAATCATGTTTTAGGCCAAAATCCACAATGCGACCAGTTCAGTATATGAGAGGAGACACTGTTTGAGTGTAACAAACGTGAAACATTTCTTTTAGCCTTTTCGCATGAAAACAGGGTCCAAAATCATGGGTTTTCGTTCAGCAGTGGAAGTAGGAGGCGCGCTCTACAATAGGCAAGGGTTTTCAAGTCTGCAAGTACGTTTTAAGCTGAGTTCCATGAACATTGTCCAAAATCATGTTTTAACCAAAATCCACAATGCGACCAGTTCAGCATATGAGAGGAGACACTGTTTGAGTGTAACAAACGTGAAACATTTCTTTTAGCCTTTTCGCATGAAAACAGGGTCCAAAATCATGGGTTTTCGTTCAGCAGTGGAAGTAGGAGGCGCGCTCTACAATAGGCAAGGGTTTTCAAGTCTGCAAGTACGTTTTAAGCTGAGTTCCATGAACATTGTCCAAAATCATGTTTTAGGCCAAAATCCACATTGCGACCAGTTCAGCATATGACAGGAGACACTGTTTGAGTGTAACAAACGTGAAACAATTCTTTTAGCCTTTTCGCATGAAAACAGGGTCCAAAATCATGGGTTTTCGTTCAGCAGTGGAAGTAGGAGGCGCGCTCTACAATAGGCAAGGGTTTTCAAGTCTGCAAGTACGTTTTAAGCTGAGTTCCATGAACATTGTCCAAAATCATGTTTTAGGCCAAATCCACATTGCGACCAGTTCAGCATATGACAGGAGACACTGTTTGAGTGTAACAAACGTGAAACAATTCTTTTAGCCTTTTCTTATGAAAACAGGGTCCAAAATCATGGGTTTTCGTTCAGCAGTGGAAGTAGGAGGCGCGCTCTACAATAGGCAAGGGTTTTCAAGTCTGCAAGTACGTTTTAAGCTGAGTTCCATGAACATTGTCCAAAATCATGTTTTAGGCCAAATCCACAATGCGACCAGTTCAGTATATGAGAGGAGACACTGTTTGAGTGTAACAAACGTGAAACATTTCTTTTAGCCTTTTCGCATGAAAACAGGGCAAAATCATGGGTTTTCGTTCAGCAGTGGAAGTAGGAGGCGCGCTCTACAATAGGCAAGGGTTTTCAAGTCTGCAAGTACGTTTTAAGCTGAGTTCCATGAACATTGTCCAAAATCATGTTTTAAGCCAAAATCCACAATGCGACCAGTTCAGCATATGAGAGGAGACACTGTTTGAGTGTAACAAACGTGAAACATTTCTTTTAGCCTTTTCGCATGAAAACAGGGTCCAAAATCATGGGTTTTCGTTCAGCAGTGGAAGTAGGAGGCGCGCTCTACAATAGGCAAGGGTTTTCAAGTCTGCAAGTACGTTTTAAGCTGAGTTCCATGAACATTGTCCAAAATCATGTTTTAGGCCAAATCCACAATGCGACCAGTTCAGCATATGACAGGAGACACTGTTTGAGTGTAACAAACGTGAAACATTTCTTTTAGCCTTTTCGCATGAAAACAGGGTCCAAAATCATGGGTTTTCGTTCAGCAGTGGAAGTAGGAGGCGCGCTCTACAATAGGCAAGGGTTTTCAAGTCTGCAAGTACGTTTTAAGCTGAGTTCCATGAACATTGTCCAAAATCATGTTTTAGGCCAAATCCACATTGCGACCAGATCAGCATATGACAGGAGACACTGTTTGAGTGTAACAAACGTGAAACAATTCTTTTAGCCTTTTCGCATGAAAACAGGGTCCAAAATCATGGGTTTTCGTTCAGCAGTGGAAGTAGGAGGCGCGCTCTACAATAGGCAAGGGTTTTCAAGTCTGCAAGTACGTTTTAAGCTGAGTTCCATGAACATTGTCCAAAATCATGTTTTAACCAAAATCCACAATGCGACCAGTTCAGCATATGAGAGGAGACACTGTTTGAGTGTAACAAACGTGAAACATTTCTTTTAGCCTTTTCGCATGAAAACAGGGTCCAAAATCATGGGTTTTCGTTCAGCAGTGGAAGTAGGAGGCGCGCTCTACAATAGGCAAGGGTTTTCAAGTCTGCAAGTACGTTTTAAGCTGAGTTCCATGAACATTGTCCAAAATCATGTTTTAGGCCAAATCCACATTGCGACCAGTTCAGCATATGAGAGGAGACACTGTTTGAGTGTAACAAACGTGAAACATTTCTTTTAGCCTTTTCGCATGAAAACAGGGTCCAAAATCATGGGTTTTCGTTCAGCAGTGGAAGTAGGAGGCGCGCTCTACAATAGGCAAGGGTTTTCAAGTCTGCAAGTACGTTTTAAGCTGAGTTCCATGAACATTGTCCAAAATCATGTTTTAGGCCAAATCCACAATGCGACCAGTTCAGTATATGAGAGGAGACACTGTTTGAGTGTAACAAACGTGAAACATTTCTTTAGCCTTTTCGCATGAAAACAGGGTCCAAAATCATGGGTTTTCGTTCAGCAGTGGAAGTAGGAGGCGCGCTCTACAATAGGCAAGGGTTTTCAAGTCTGCAAGTACGTTTTAAGCTGAGTTCCATGAACATTGTCCAAAATCATGTTTTAACCAAAATCCACAATGCGACCAGTTCAGCATATGAGAGGAGACACTGTTTGAGTGTAACAAACGTGAAACATTTCTTTTAGCCTTTTCGCATGAAAACAGGGTCCAAAATCATGGGTTTTCGTTCAGCAGTGGAAGTAGGAGGCGCGCTCTACAATAGGCAAGGGTTTTCAAGTCTGCAAGTACGTTTTAAGCTGAGTTCCATGAACATTGTCCAAAATCATGTTTTAGGCCAAATCCACATTGCGACCAGTTCAGCATATGACAGGAGACACTGTTTGAGTGTAACAAACGTGAAACAATTCTTTTAGCCTTTTCGTATGAAAACAGGGTCCAAAATCATGGGTTTTCGTTCAGCAGTGGAAGTAGGAGGCGCGCTCTACAATAGGCAAGGGTTTTCAAGTCTGCAAGGGTTACACCCCAAAAGACGCAGTTATGTTTCCTCACTGACAAATTTAGTGTAAAATGATGTTTTAGGCCAAAAATACCACATTTTACAGAACAACAGATCTACAGGAACCAGAGATTTGTAGGGTACAAAGCTTATTCAAGTCACAACAGCATAAACTGTAATTCACTAAAACATATACAAATGTTTCAATATAACTGTCAAACACAAAGTAGCTTTTTAGCTCAGTAACCCATAACTACATTTATCAACCATGTCAACAAAGTATTCGAAACACATTATACAAATAACCCCAAATATTATTATTAACAACGCACATGTTCATTCACAATTAGCATAAAATGGCAGCTACTCTCAGTACGAATGGCTATCGCTGCAACCAAGCAGATTACAGTCACACACGCACCTAATAACTCTCTTCAACTTAACTCTAACTTCCTCAAGATGTTACTAACACATACCTTAAACTCTCTTCACAGGTTAGCAAGTTATTACATTCCAAATTAACTCGTTTCATATCAATAACGTACCTGAAAAAGGGGAGAAATAATCACGAACGTGACGCCCAGTTATGTTTCCTCACTGACAAATTTAGTGTAATGAGAAAAAAGACCGCGATTCCCCAGGAAGTTGGGTGGAGACCAGAGCAATCGATCTCAGGCTCATAGATTAAGAGCATTAAGTAGATCACAGATGAACACTTTTACCCTTAAATTAGGCACCACAAACTAAAGTAGTCAATATAACATTTACACATTCCTCTTACAATATTAACCCTTTGACTCTTGACGGATTTTAAACACATTTATGCATTTTATCAATCTCTATGAACTAGTACTGGATGCATTATCTTTTTAACCTTAGATATTTTAAGATCCTTACATACCATGAACTTACTAATACTTTTTAGTGTATAACAGGCTATGAATATGTCCTTTAACCTGTCACACTCTCCCCGACAAAATAAATGTTGTCCCAACATTACCAACATTATCTTCTTAAACAGTCTATAAGCACTGGACGTAGAAAATCCTCTTCTGTAAGATAGTCCTTGAGCAGAGGTCAAAGTTCACAGTTCAAATAGAACCAAGAAGTTATATTCACAGTCCATATCTGTTGACCAGCTGTATAAACAGTCCATAAGCAGTCTTTTCTCATACTATTGTCAACAGTCCATCAGTTTTAATGATCTCTATGCATAGTCTGCTAATTGTCTCGTGAAAGTCTGTGAAATCAGTCAGTAGTCCATGGTCAAACATGTCAACTCTGTCTGTGGCCTCAAGTTTGCTGGAAGTCCATACATGTAGGGTGGCTGAAGGTAATATCGCTGTAGTGATGGCAGCCATGGAACCAGTCCTGGTGCAGGGTAGACAGGGAACAACTGTGGCTGTGGCTGTATACTGTAGCAGGAAGGGATACCAAGCTGATCATAGGTGATACGTCTTGGAGGGTGTCTCTCTCTTTGTGGCAGCTGGTAAGCTGGTTCCTCAGGTTCAGCAGCAGCAGTTAATGAAGGAAAGGCACTTAGTGGACGATCATCAGGCACATTTTCAGCAGGCAAGTTCATCTCCTCAGCAGGCAGTTCTTTAACTGTTGTTTTCTCCTCCAGCTGATTTTCAACAAGCGGCTGTGCTGGTAGCATATCAGGAACTGGCACCGCAACTGTTTGTTTCACTGGTGGGGGCCTGTTTTCCGACTCTCTCGCTGGTTCAGCATACCTCTCAGGCACTGTAGGAAATGTGGGGACCTGTAGCGGCTCATGATGAAGGTCATATTCATCCCCGCTGTCTTCATCAGAATCTAGAGGCTGTGATCCAGGCTGATGTCTCTTTTTCTTACTTTTGTCATCTTTAGTCATTTCTGGTTGTCTCTCAAAAGGTAAGTAGTCACAGGACATGAGCAGGTTTCTGTGCAGGACCCTGGAGCGTCCCCTCACCCTTTTCTGGTCTCAACTCATAAATCGGCAGGTCTGAACCCATTTGTCTCACTACTGTGTGAATTTGATCTTCCCAATAGTTACGGAGTTTGCCTGGTCCTCCTCTTGGTGTCAGGTTTTTAATCAGAACTCGCTCGCCAGGCTGTAGCACTGAACTCCCTAACTTTAGTGTCATAGTACTTCTTACTTCTTTCAGCAGCTTTCTGAGCATTTTCTTTTGCAATGGCGTATGCTTCTTCCATTCCTCGTTTCCAGTTCTCCACGTAGTCTCGCTGGTTACTGGAACCTGCCTCTGTGCACAATCCAAAGAACATATCAACTGGAAGCCTGGGTGATCTCCCAAACAGAAGATAAAATGGTGAATAGCCAGTCACTTCGCAACGTGGTGCAGTTATAGGCATAAACCAGTTTGTTTAGAGACTCCTTCCAGTTTGACTTTTGTGTCTCAGTTAGTGTCTTTAGCATTTGCAACAATGTTCTGTTCATTCGTTCCACTTGACCGTTCCCATCGGGTGGTAGGGTGTTGTTCTGGACCCCGCCATGCCACTGAGTTTCTTTAACTGATGGAACAACTGATTTTCGAATTCTCCCCCTTGGTCATGGTGGATGCGCGGGAGGGGAACCCAAACTTCAGGGCAAAGTCATTGAAGATGAGATTTGCAGCAGTTTTTCCTGACTTTGATGTGGTGGCGTAGTAGGCTTGAGTGAACGTGTAAAATGATCAACAATCACGAGGATGTACTCATATCCCCCTTTGCATCTGTCGAGATGGAGGAAATCTATACATACCAGTTCAAATGGCTGTGTTGTCACAATGTTTGTCAGAGGAGCTCTTGTTTCATGGCCTGGCTTTTTCTGCTTGACACAGCTACAAGTTTTAGTCACATAGTGCTCAATGTCAGATTGCATATAAGGCCAGAAGAACGGTCACGTACTAGTGATACAGTGCGGTCAGTACCTTGGTGTCCCATGTTATTGTGCAACTCTTCCATCACTTTACCTTTGTACTGCTCTGGTAGAACTAACTGCTTGCGGGCTGTAGTGGTTCTGTAAAGAATACCATCACTGTCGATTGTCAATTTGTCCCATTCTCTGAATAGGCATTTTGTCTTTGGACTGAATTCCTTTTGCTCTTTAACTGGCGGTTTGGAACCAGACAGCGAAATCGAGCACAGGACGGATGACCGGATCAGACTCTTGTGCCTCTCTTATCCCCTCTTTTGGGATCGAGCTGATTGTTGCTGTAGTTGTCTCACCTTCAGCTGATACTGACATAGATGCAGCTGAAATTGACCAAGGCACAAAAGGCTCTTTCTGTACCTCTACTGCTTGTATAGTGGCGGCAATGGTGTCTGGTGGAAGCTCCTCAGAACATTCTCTCATCAGTGACTCTACATCCAGTGGCATCCTCGACAAAGCATCTGCATCACCGCTCTTCTGCCTGGCCTGTACTTTATTGTAAAGTGGAAATCAGCCAATTCTGCAACCCACCTGGAAGTGGTTGCGTCTCAGTTTTGCAGTAGACAGAATGTAGCTCAGCGGGTTGTTATCACTGTATACAGTGAAGGTCGGAGCATAGTACAAATAATCATGGAACTTATCAGTGATTGCCCATTTTAGAGCTAGAAATTCTAGCTTGCCAGAGTGGTAGTGATAGTTCTTCTCAGCTGCTGTTAAGGTTCGAGAGCCATAAGCAATGACCCTAAGCTTCCCCATCTTGCTCTTGATAAAGAACTGCTCCCAAGCCTTGGTGTGACGCATCAGTGTGTACAACAAATGGCTGAGTGAAGTCAGGGAAACCTAAGACTGGTGGGTGAAGCAGACACTCAATCAGCTGTTCAAGTGCCTGTTGATGCTGGTCAGTCCACAGGATTGGCTTGTTTGAGGGCACCACATGACTTACTTTCTTTGTTTTTGCTTTCCGTGGGTGGTCAGGTAATTTCTCTGAATCTGCTTTCAGGAGGTCATACAGACAGCTGGCCCTCTAGAAAAGTCTTTGATGTACTGTCTGTAGTAAGTGAGTAAACCAAGCATTTTTCTGAGCTGGCCCACAGTCTGTGGTCTGATCTCTTTCAATGCTCTTACTGCTTCAAAATCGGCTGGGTCAACTTTGCTGCCGTCTGCAGACACTATTCTGCCCAAATAACGGACCTGGGGTTTAAAGAGATCACACTTACTTGGCTTGAGTTTGATGCCATACTCTCTGAGACGCTGCAAAACCTTTTTGCACATCATTCACATGGCTGTCGAAAGTTTTACTGAAAACTAGCGTGTCGTCCAGATAAGGAATGCAGATGTTGTCCCGGAGCCCTTCCAAACATTCCTCCATACAACGCTGAAAAGCTGCAGGAGCGTTCATGAGGCCGAATGGCATACGTATCCACTCATAGAGTCCCCATGGGGTCACAAATGCTGTCAGTGATCTGCTTTCTTCAGAGATGAACCCTTGGTGATATGCTTTTCCCTGATCTAAAAGGGGAGAACCAGGAATTACCACCTAAACTGTCCATGATGTCCTGGACCCGAGGGATGGGCTGGCGGTCGGGATGTGTCTTTCTGTTCAGGTCTCTGTAATCTATACACAACCGGAGGGTCCCGTCCTTCTTCCTAACGCACACGACAGGTGAAGAATATGAAGAGTTTGACTTCCTAACCCAACCCTGGGCTATGAGGTCATGAAGGTAACCCTTCATCTCCTGATACAGTGGCCTGGGCACTGACATGTATGTGCGCTTGACTGGTTCCAGAGTCCTTTAGAGAAATAGTCATTTCAATCGTTCAATGCAGCCAATGTCATTGTCTGATCTGGAGAAGGAGTGACACTCTTCTCTAAGCATTTTCCTAACAACCTCTCTCTGTTCTTCGGTTAGGTGACTTAAACCTACTGGTGGATCCCACTGTTCAGTAGCAGTACATGGAGTTTGAACACTAGTGTGATTCACTGTGGCTGGGGTGACAGCTTTTTCAAAGACTTGGGCAGGTAACACAGTCATAATGGTTTGTACTGTACCGATTATGGTGGTCCTAGCAGGGCAATGTCGTGGTCAGTGGGGTTAGAGACATCAAGCATGACAACTGGAAAAACACCTTTCTTAACTCTGACTAGTGTGTCAAAGAACTCAAGTTCATCTGGCCACTGCGGGTTCAGGTCTGGCTGGAAAAGCATTGTCATGTCATCTTTGAAAGGCTGGGGAAGCTACCCGGCACTCAATCTGAATGCTACTGTGTTTTGGTACAGCAACCTTCTCTTTCTTGGTCTTCACTGCGTATTCATCTGTCTGTTCTGCGCTAACAGCCTGTATAAAAGCCCTCACCTTATTTCTTTTGAGGCTTGGGAAAGCTTTTTTCACTGTACTGTACCGTTTAGTCTTTTCGGTCATTGTCAGGATGTGCTCAATAACATTGAAACCTATGATGGGATGAGATAGGTGACAGCCTTTCATTACCAGCACTGGGATGATCAGTTCCTTCGTTTGGTCAGTTTCAGAGGCTGCCGAAAAGTTGTTTCAATCCATCCCAGGTACGGCATTTCAGTCCCATTTGCTGCCGTCAATCTTAGATCATCAGGTGAGTCCAGAATTTCTGAAACATCCCTCAGCCTTGCGTTTGGGAGAGATTCCGCTTTCCATCGTTCATCAATGACCGATACCTGAGAGCCTGTGTCCCATAGAGCTTGGAGGTGGTGGCGATTCAGGTGACACTCAACAAGGCACTGTCTACCGACTAGCGAGGTGACCTTATGGGGGTGGCAACCTTGAGCTAGGGATGGTAAAGAGTGGGCATTTTCTTCTGTACAGGAAAGCTTTTCACAGGTAGAGTCCATTTTCAGGTGAGTGCATTTTTTCCTTATGTTTAGTCCAATGTTGGTTTTGACATCCTTTGGAACAGTAGCAGTGTCTCTTTACATGATGAACATTGTTTCAGGTTCTCAAATGAATCTTCTCTGGCACAATTTGCACATTTCTGGGACTTTTTGGTAGCTACGGTTAACACTTGTCCCTCAGCGGTAACCCTTCCCCGTTTAAAGGGGCCTCTTTGGATGGTCTGACTCCCGGATTTTACATCCAGCTTGAAAATGTTCTCCACTCCCACATCGGGAAGCAGTGTGTGCAGCGTGCATCTGTTCTGGCCTGCTGGCAGACAAAACACCTCCTTGGAGCTTGAGCAGAGCGGTTGGTATACAGGTTAGGTGCATATTGATACTGCGCAGGGTCAGGTGCTTGGGGCTGACTGTAGTTGCTGTAATACTGCTGCTGGGAAACAGGTGGCTGGGGTTCCTATCTGGCCTCCTAACTGGAAGTGGGGCATGGGCATAAGGCGATGACTGAAACATAGGCTGCTGTAATGTCTCCTTAATCTGAGCAATCTCTGCACTGAGACCTTTTAGGGAAGCTACACCTGTCTTAAGTTCAGCTAACTCTGTTAACAGTTCTGCGGGTATCTTAGCTTTGGCTTCCTTCACAGGACACTTTGCAGATGGCGTATCTTCTAACTGGACTACACTTACAGTTGTAGCAGGCTGTGGGGCATTAAAACGCTTTTTGTTTCGTCTTTCTAACTCATTAGCACAAGCAATGTTAAGCTTCTCTAGCAAAACCTCATCTGATGTTTCGCTATCAAGCAGGAGAGGCTGCATGTCTATCCTGATACTGTCACTCTGGAGACCTGTAAGGACTGTGTGTAAACACATGCGCTGGACTAGGGCAGGGTCATACTTAAGCCCTGATTCTGACTCCTGGGACGCAAATAGTACTTTCTGCCTCAAATCTAAGACGCGCATCAGGAAGCTTTGAGGGGTCTCCTTGCTATGCTGTGCTTCTGAAGCTAGCTGTTTGTAAAGCTCTGTTGCACTCTTCTCTTGGAAGTGGGAACGCAGGATGCATCTAAGTGTGGGAAGAGTTAGCTGGGGTTTACCTTCCAAGTAGCTGCGTAGGCTGTGAGCCTGGAGAAATAGCCCTGATTACTGCGTCTACTATTTCTACCTCAGGATAGCCTCTGTTAAGTCCATTCTCAATCTGATGGGCAAGGCTGGAAAAAGTCAGTTTATCTTTCTGGCCCGGTTCACCTATCTGACCAGAAATTTTTAACTCTTTGCGCCAGTATGAGCCGGGCTGTGCACTGGGTGAGAGCTGCATGCTCCTCTGAAGATGGGCAGGGGGGTTGGGGCTGGCGCAGAGAATCACTGGCTTGGTCTGCAGTACTCTGCTCAGTTCCCACCCCTTGTTGTGGGGTTACAGTTCTCAGTCCCTCTATTCTGTGATGTGTTCTGGCTGTTTCAATATCATGGTCAGTTTGCCCTGTCTTGCTATCTATGCCACTGATCATCTCTGTCATTTTGTCTTTAAGTAACAATAATTCCGACATGCCGCCATCTTCTAACTCTGCAACTTCCTCTCTTTCAAGGAACATCATAATGTGAGTCATCAGTGATATGCGGGATTTGTCTTGAACATCTCTTCTCTGTTCGCCTGATATGTCAAGGAAATCACATACGTCTAGTAACTTGTCTTTAGTCAGGGTTTGCAATTCTCCTACTACCTCTTCCTGTAGTTCTTCCAAGGCGGTTGTCATGTTGACAGGACAGGAGGAACCTTTACTGTGCAGGAGTTGACTCTGAATTAGGTGGTCCTTACTGTCTCTGATGGTCTCTCAACGGCCTCAGTCGACACGTGCACTTAACCCCCAACTTCCAGCTCCTCGAACAGCAACACTTTCCTCACTGCAGCCTGCCTGGGTTGTTATGTAGGGATTTAGCTGGCTCGGAATTCAGCGACCAGGATGTGGAAGCCGGACATCTGAGCAGCAATCTCAGCGGTGCCTCCAAAATGTTACACCCCTGAAAAAGGGAAGAAATAATCACCGAACGTGACGCAGTTATGTTTCCTCACTGACAAATTTAGTGTAATGATTTTACAAAAATACCACATTTTACAGAACAACAGATCTACAGGAACCAGAGATTTGTAGGGTACAAAGCTTATTCAAGTCACAACAGCATAAACTGTAATTCACTAAAACATATACAAATGTTTCAATATAACTGTCAAACACAAAGTAGCTTTAGCTCAGTAACCCATAACTACATTTATCAACCATGTCAACAAAGTATTCGAAACACATTATACAAATAACCCCAAATATTATTATTAACAACGCACATGTTCATTCACAATTAGCATAAAATGGCAGCTACTCTCAGTACGAAGCTATCGCTGCAACCAAGCAGATTACAGTCACACACGCACCTAATAACTCTCTTCAACTTAACTCTAACTTCCTCAAGATGTTACTAACACATACCTTAAACTCTCTTCACAGGTTAGCAAGTTATTACATTCAAATTAACTCGTTTCATATCAATAACGTACCTGAAAAAGGGGAGAAATAATCACGAACGTGACGCAGTTATGTTTCCTCACTGACAAATTTAGTGTAATGAGAAAAGACCGCGATTTCCCCAGGAAGTTGGGTGGAGACCAGAGCAATCGATCTCAGGCTCATAGATTAAGAGCATTAAGTAGATCACAGATGAACACTTTTACCCTTAAATTAGGCACCACAAACTAAAGTAGTCAATATAACATTTACACATTCCTCTTACAATATTAACCCTTTGACTCTTGACGGATTTTAAACACATTTATGCATTTTATCAATCTCTATGAACTAGTACTGGATGCATTATCTTTTTAACCTTAGATATTTTAAGATCCTTACATACCATGAACTTACTAATACTTTTTAGTGTATAACAGGCTATGAATATGTCCTTTAACCTGTCACACAAGTACGTTTTAAGCTGAGTTCCATGAACATTGTCCAAAATCATGTTTTAGGCCAAATCCACATTGCGACCAGTTCAGCATATGACAGGAGACACTGTTTGAGTGTAACAAACGTGAAACAATTCTTTTAGCCTTTTCTTATGAAAACAGGGTCCAAAATCATGGGTTTTCGTTCAGCAGTGGAAGTAGGAGGCGCGCTCTACAATAGGCAAGGGTTTTCAAGTCTGCAAGTACGTTTTAAGCTGAGTTCCATGAACATTGTCCAAAATCATGTTTTAGGCCAAATCCACAATGCGACCAGTTCAGTATATGAGAGGAGACACTGTTTGAGTGTAACAAACGTGAAACATTTCTTTTAGCCTTTTCGCATGAAAACAAAATCATGGGTTTTCGTTCAGCAGTGGAAGTAGGAGGCGCGCTCTACAATAGGCAAGGGTTTTCAAGTCTGCAAGTACGTTTTAAGCTGAGTTCCATGAACATTGTCCAAAATCATGTTTTAACCAAAATCCACAATGCGACCAGTTCAGCATATGAGAGGAGACACTGTTTGAGTGTAACAAACGTGAAACATTTCTTTTTAGCCTTTTGCATGAAAACAGATTCCAAAATCATGGGTTTTCGTTCAGCAGTGGAAGTAGGAGGCGCTCTCTACAATAGGCAAGGGTTTTCAAGTCTGCAAGTACGTTTTAAGCTGAGTTCCATGAACATTGTCCAAAATCATGTTTTAGGCCAAATCCACAATGCGACCAGTTCAGCATATGACAGGAGACACTGTTTGAGTGTAACAAACGTGAAACATTTCTTTTAGCCTTTTCGCATGAAAACAGGGTCCAAAATCATGGGTTTTCGTTCAGCAGTGGAAGTAGGAGGCGCGCTCTACAATAGGCAAGGGGTTTTCAAGTCTGCAAGTACGTTTTAAGCTGAGTTCCATGAACATTGTCCAAAATCATGTTTTAGGCCAAATCCACATTGCGACCAGTTCAGCATATGACAGGAGACACTGTTTGAGTGTAACAAACGTGAAACAATTCTTTTAGCCTTTTCTTATGAAAACAGGGTCCAAAATCATGGGTTTTCGTTCAGCAGTGGAAGTAGGAGGCGCCTCTACAATAGGCAAGGGTTTTCAAGTCTGCAAGTACGTTTTAAGCTGAGTTCCATGAACATTGTCCAAAATCATGTTTTAACCAAAATCCACAATGCGACCAGTTCAGCATATGAGAGGAGACACTGTTTGAGTGTAACAAACGTGAAACATTTCTTTTAGCCTTTTCGCATGAAAACAGATTCCAAAATCATGGGTTTTCGTTCAGCAGTGGAAGTAGGAGGCGCTCTCTACAATAGGCAAGGGTTTTCAAGTCTGCAAGTACGTTTTAAGCTGAGTTCCATGAACATTGTCCAAAATCATGTTTTAGGCCAAATCCACATTGCGACCAGTTCAGCATATGACAGGAGACACTGTTTGAGTGTAACAAACGTGAAACAATTCTTTTTAGCCTTTCTCTTATGAAAACAGGGTCCAAAATCATGGGTTTTCGTTCAGCAGTGGAAGTAGGAGGCGCGCTCTACAATAGGCAAGGGTTTTCAAGTCTGCAAGTACGTTTTAAGCTGAGTTCCATGAACATTGTCCAAAATCATGTTTTAGGCCAAATCCACATTGCGACCAGTTCAGCATATGACAGGAGACACTGTTTGAGTGTAACAAACGTGAAACAATTCTTTTAGCCTTTTCTTATGAAAACAGGGTCCAAAATCATGGGTTTTCGTTCAGCAGTGGAAGTAGGAGGCGCGCTCTACAATAGGCAAGGGTTTTCAAGTCTGCAAGTACGTTTTTAAGCTGAGTTCCATGAACATTGTCCAAAATCATGTTTTAGGCCAAATCCACAATGCGACCAGTTCAGTATATGAGAGGAGACACTGTTTGAGTGTAACAAACGTGAAACATTTCTTTTAGCCTTTTCGCATGAAAACAGGGTCCAAAATCATGGGTTTTCGTTCAGCAGTGGAAGTAGGAGGCGCGCTCTACAATAGGCAAGGGTTTTCAAGTCTGCAAGTACGTTTTAAGCTGAGTTCCATGAACATTGTCCAAAATCATGTTTTAGGCCAAATCCACATTGCGACCAGTTCAGCATATGACAGGAGACACTGTTTGAGTGTAACAAACGTGAAACAATTCTTTTAGCCTTTTCTTATGAAAACAGGGTCCAAAATCATGGGTTTTCGTTCAGCAGTGGAAGTAGGAGGCGCGCTCTACAATAGGCAAGGGTTTTCAAGTCTGCAAGTACGTTTTAAGCTGAGTTCCATGAACATTGTCCAAAATCATGTTTTAGGCCAAATCCACATTGCGACCAGTTCAGCATATGACAGGAGATACTGTTTGAGTGTAACAAACGTGAAACAATTCTTTTAGCCTTTTCTTATGAAAACAGGGTCCAAAATCATGGCTTTTCGTTCAGCAATGGAAGTAGGAGGCGCGCTCTACAATAGGCAAGGGTTTTCAAGTCTGCAAGTACGTTTTAAGCTGAGTTCCATGAACATTGTCCAAAATCATGTTTTAGGCCAAATCCACAATGCGACCAGTTCAGTATATGAGAGGAGACACTGTTTGAGTGTAACAAACGTGAAACATTTCTTTTAGCCTTTTCGCATGAAAACAGGGGTCCAAAATCATGGGGTTTTCGTTCAGCAGTGGAAGTAGGAGGCGCGCTCTACAATAGGCAAGGGATTTTCAAGTCTGCAAGTACGTTTTAAGCTGAGTTCCATGAACATTGTCCAAAATCATGTTTTAACCAAAATCCACAATGCGACCAGTTCAGCATATGAGAGGAGACACTGTTTGAGTGTAACAAACGTGAAACATTTCTTTTAGCCTTTTCTCATGAAAACAGGGTCCAAAATCATGGGTTTTCGTTCAGCAGTGGAAGTAGGAGGCGCGCTCTACAATAGGCAAGGGTTTTCAAGTCTGCAAGTACGTTTTAAGCTGAGTTCCATGAACATTGTCCAAAATCATGTTTTAGGCCAAATCCACATTGCGACCAGTTCAGCATATGACAGGAGACACTGTTTGAGTGTAACAAACGTGAAACAATTCTTTTAGCCTTTTCTTATGAAAACAGGGTCCAAAATCATGGGTTTTCGTTCAGCAGTGGAAGTAGGAGGCGCGCTCTACAATAGGCAAGGGTTTTCAAGTCTGCAAGTACGT
>NW_025536892.1:0-47242 GCF_020615455.1 Coregonus clupeaformis
TGACAGTGCCAAGATGATGCCCATCCAGGGCTCGTGCAGGGAATGGGTTGTCAGTTGATGATGGTTCCCGCCCCGTTGCTGTGCAAGCTCAGGAGTCCATGATGTTTGCTTCGGCTCGAGTCCACGGCGGCTGTGTATGAGTCTTGTCCAGAAAGCTGAAGGCGGAGGCCAGAAGCAGGGTCTTTCGGATGGAGAGGGAGACTGAAAGCTTGTTGAGCTCACCGGATCTCCCCTACACCTGGTGAGCTGCGGCTTTGCCCGGACAAGTGCGGCTCTGGTGATTCTCGCCACCACAGTAGAGCAAAGGTTGGAGCTTAGGCGGCGCCAGCTCTCGGAGTCAGAGAGGCGGCCAATCTCTCCATGGGCTCAGGCTGATTGAGTTGGCTATGGGACTTGACAGGCAGGGGCTGGACAGAAGCGGTATCGGCCAGTACGGATAGCAGGTTGACTGAGACGGCCCTCTCCCTCCTCCGGGTCTGTATCACAGTCATCTGAGCAGCAGGTCAATGGCGGCATCAAGCGTTGAGGAAGCTGGTCATCGGAAACTCTTCGTCAGCAATGTAGTCCGCCAGAGCTATGGAGGAAGCACCAGTGCCTCTGGATTCTTCAGGCTTTGACTGGCCAGGAGTGCAGAAAGTCAATGGAGAAGTCTGCCGCTGTCCGGTGCCTGACCCGGATGGTGAGCAGAGCTTGTGACGGCACCGGCTGTTTGTGAGCCTAGGTCAAAGACCTTCAAGCATCTCCTCCTCAAAGGCACTGAAGGAGGCACAGGCTGGGGTTTGCCGGTCAATTCCGCCGTTCCCCACAAGCGAGCTGAGCGGTGAGATGTGTGATGACATACCCCCGCATGGCTCCCTCTATTTGAGAAAGTCCTGGGCTGTAGTGCAAACTGGATTAAGCAGCTGCTCAGAATGGTCTTACTTGCTTCTGGGTTGCCATCAAAAGCGTTCGGGTTCCCAATCATGGTTCAGGGCGTGGGGATCTGGTGCAAGCAACACTGCCCAGGCCCTGCAGCATTGGGACCTCAGCGGAGGGATGAAGGAGTATCGGTGGTACAGGAACAAAAGGACCAGGGGGGTGCAGGTGGAGGTAGCCGGGCTTGAGAGTAGTTGGGGCTTGGGCTGGCTGTTGTTGCTGCAGTTGGGAACTGTTGTTGCTGCTGGTTGAATAGCTGGAGAAGGGAAGCGTGCGCCGCCAGCCATCCGATTTATGTCTCTCAGAGCGTTCAGTAGCTGTAGGGCAGTCCTCTCTGGCTCTTCCTCCATCGTGGTCAGGGAGTGCGCTGGGTCCATGATGGTCAGATCGTTTCTGTCACGAACAGAAGAGGACCCAAGAGCGCAAGTTCAAATTCAAGTTCTTTTATTCAAGGTTACAGGCGGGAAGAGGAGTCCCAGGGGTGTCAGGGTCTTTCAGGGTCCTCCTGTGGGTACCTGTGCTCGGGGGTCACCAAATGTCGGGGGTGTCCAGTCAAGTGCTTGGTATGTGTGTTTTTTAGTGATGGAGGCGGCGTATCGAACGGGTGGTGAAAGCGTCTGGGCACGCTCTCTGGTGATCGAGACCTTGGGGAACACACACACAACAGCAATATGAATGGCAGGCGTACAGATCAGGGCTGGGCAAATACTCGTGGTGAGACAGAAGGCAGAAAGCGAGGATTGCCGGAGGGGCTGAAGATCGGAGAGTAGTCGAGGTCCAGAAGGCAAAGTTTGGGATAAACGAGGGGCAGTAGAACAAGGAGGCACAGTCAAAGGATCAGTATACAAGCAGGTCAGAGCGCAGACAGGCAGGTTTTTGCCCAGACAGTTTGAGCGATCTGACAGGGCTTGGCTGAAAACCAGGAGCTTGATATACTGGGAGAGGTAGTGGGAAATGGAACAAATGGCAGAGTAATTAGAACAGAGTGAGGCAAGGTGAGGATGGTGAGTGGGAAATGCAGTGCAGCTGGCGGGTGTGCAAAACCCAGGCTGGGGCAGGTGGAGCTAGTTAGGCTGAGTAGAGAGGGAGGTGAGCAAAGTGGAAGATAATTCGATGCAATTAATGTTGCTACCAGGGAGAGAGTGCTCATGACACGTGCATCGTTATTCCACAGATCTCTGCTAAACATATGGGAATCAAAGAAGTTTGGGCTATCTGTCGACTGTGACTGCGATTACTTCTGCGAAGATGATTACAAATAAAAAGTTGTAGAAATGTTCAATTGTTACAAGCAAGTGAAGGATAAAATGATAGGCTATTTCAATCATATTTAAATACATGTCATGTTCAATCATTTAGTTCTATTTACAAGCCAGGCTACTATCTGTAATTTTTTTGCCTCTGTGTTTCATGATGTGCAGCAGCATGTGTGCAAATGATGTTCCCAATCTGTGATTTGAGTGCATTATTATAGGGTAAGCATAGTAAGCCCACCTCAGTGCTATTAGCAGCCATAGGTGATAATATCTCTCTATGAGCTGATCAGTGGGTGGTATTGTGGAATAATTATAATGTTGAGGTAAGATTTGAATGGAGAAAGCAGATCCGAGAGCAGCGCTGCTTTTCTTTCCATACTATCAGTGTAGACACATGGTCTAACGATGCACTTAGGCATTTCTCTACGTGCTTGTTTGGGAAAAAGTTATTTCGTAAATAATGATGCATCTGGTTCGGTCATCGTAATCACTTAAGTTACATGTAACTGGAAACGAGGCCTGATAAATTTATGTCAGCATGACAAAACATTGATGTTAGGGGAATTTATGTTTCTTTGTTAATGTTTGAACTATGGGAGTATCCATGAATTACAGTGGGGAAAAATGTATTTAGTCAGCCACCAATTGTGCAAGTTCTCCACTTAAAAAAGATGAAGAGGCCTGTAATTTTCATCATAGGTACGCATCAACTATGTTAGACAAAATGATAATTTTTTTTAGAAAAATCACATTTGAGGATTTTTAATGATTTATTTGCAATTATCATTTTGAAAATAATTATTTGGTCAATAACGAAAGTTTCTCAATACTTTGTTATATACCTTTGATGGCAATGACACAGGTCAAACGTTTTCTATAAGTCTTCTGAGTTTTCACACCACTGTTGCTGAGTATTTTGGCCCATTCCTCCATGCAAATCTCCTCTAGAGCAGTGATGTTTTGGGGCTGTCGCTGGGCAACACTGACTTTCAACTCCCTCCAAGAATTTTCATGGGTTGAGATCTGGAGGCAAGCTCAAACCCTCCTGAGGACAGCAATGCTTCTTAAGCCATAACCGTTACCCGAGTGATTGTGTTTGGGATCATTGTCATGCTGAAAGACCCAGCATTTCATCTTCAATGCCCTTGCTGATGGAAGGAGGTTTTCACTCAAAATCTCGATACATGGCCCCATTCATTCTTTTACTTTACCACGGATCAGTCGTCCTGGTCTCTTTGCAGAAAAACAGCCCCCAAGCATGTTTCACACCATGCTTCCTGGTAGGTATGGTATTCTTTGGATGCAACTCAGCATTCTTTGTCCTCCAAACCTGACAGGTTGAGTTTTTACCAAAAGTTCTATTTTGGTTTCATCTGACCATGACATTCTCCCAATCCTCTTCTGGATCATCCAAATGCACTCCTAGCAAACCCTGACGGGCCTGGCTTAAAAGCAGGACCGTCTCTTTTCTAGGATTTTGAGTCCCTGAGCGGCGTAGTGTGTTACTGATCGTAGGCTTTGTTACTTTGGTCCCAGCTCTCTGCCAGGTCATTCACTTCGTCCCCCGTGTGGACTCTGGGATTTTTGCTCACCGTTCTTGCCCAGATCTTTGACCCCACGAAGGTGAGATCTTCTTTACGTGGAGCCCCAGGGTGAGGAGATTATCCAGTGGTCTTGTATGTCTTCCAAACTTTCTAATAATTGCTCCCACAGTTGATTTCTTCAAACCAAGCTACTTACCTATTGCCAGATTCAATCTTCCCAACTAGTGCAGGTCTACAATTTTGTTTCTGGTGTCCTTTGACAGCTCTTTGGTCTTGGCCATGAAGTGGGTTTGGAGTGTGACATTTGAGGTTGTGGACAGTGTCTTTTGCTGCTGATAACAGTTCAAACAGGTGCCATTATCTGGAGTAACGAGGAGGTGGAGGACAGAGGAGCCTCTTAAAGAAGAAGTTACCCAGGTCTGTTTGAGCCAGAAATCTTGCTTGTTTGCTTAGGTGACCAAATACTTATTTTTCACATAATTTTGCTAATAAATTCATTAAAAATCCTACAATGTGATTTTCTGGATTTTTCTCAATTTGTCTGTCATAGTTGACGTGTACTGTTTGATGAAAATTACAGGCCTCTCATCTTTTAGTGGGAGAGCTTGCACAAGTGGTGGCTGACTAAATACTTTGCCCCCCACTGTATCTTGTTGAAAAAGGAAGGAGAGCTATAAACCTATTTTCTGACTTCCTAGGTCAAACCATGAGGGGGTATACAGTAATGTGTAAAAGTATACATAGAATACATTAAATGCCAAGATGAAAATGTCATATGCTTTCAAGACAAAAATTCTGAATTTTTGTTAGGAATATTGTTCATCAAGAAAGACTTGGCTATTGCTAAAATTCTGTTTGCTCAATTCCATCACTTCCTCTTACCAAAATAATATCCCCACACTGTGTGACATCAATTACTGTATGATGGGGCTGGTTGTCACAACTGGACAGAGTTTGTTTGATAGCTCACTTAACTCCATGTTGGAATAATATATGAGGATAAAAGGGTCCATGCAATAAGAGATTGATTATTAGTCAGTCAGACATGACACCTTTCACAACATTTACAATAACTCACTTTCTTTCATTGAGTGCTTCAGTATATAAAAAAATCTCTCTGTGAATTGATGGTATTTTTCCATTTTAATTTATACACAGATCATAGCCATTTTAGAGACTTACAAATTAAGAGCATAGCTTGAAAATCCTTCCAAACATTCAGCCTCCACATGTAGAACACAGTACAAACTGTTGTCCAGGAGAACTTAGTCAACAAAATCCCCAGTCAAATTAGACAGTCAAAGTAAAGATTCATAACATGTTCAAAGTCAATTAGACAGTCAAAGTAAAGATTCAATAACATGTTCAAAGTCAAATTAGACAGTCAAAGTAAAGATTCAATAACATGTTCAAAGTCAAGTTAGACAGTAAAAGTAAAGATTCAATAACATGTTCAAAGTCAAGTTAGACAGTAAAAGTAAAGATTCAATAACATGTTCAAAGTCAAATTAGACAGTCAAAGTAAGATTCAATAACATTTCTCTGTTTTATTACACTGTGAAACAACTTTTCTGAGACAAGCATTCTGTGAAGCTCTAAAGAAAAGGGAAAGGTTTCTCAGTGTATGAGACTGTGTGAGTTGAGAAAGAGATTCTTCTTGGCCACACATTGTGAAACTCCGTCCCAGCTGTCGCCCACCTAGAACTCTCAGCATTGGTGGAACTCACTAGGGGCTAAATTCAATCCTTACGCGAAGAAGCTGCGCTGTAGCATGATTGATATTTAAAGGCAATGTTACCAGCGTCATGAGACTGCATTCAGGGTAAATGCTGAATATGTTGTATTTGAATAAATGTTCAATTGTTTTAGGAATTTATACTGTTGATGTCATTCATTTCCACTGACTGGTGAAATGGACAAATCAATCACTTTTTCCAAATTGAAATGAATGTTGAATATCAGTCATACCGAATTGTACAGTGCTGAGCTGTGTCTGAGGTGTGGCCTTGGTTGATATCAGAACATCAATGTTCCAAAACACCTTGTCCTTCATTCTAACTCCAGTCTGGAACCACATCACTGTTCCAAAACACCAGAGAATATTGTCCTTCATTCTAACTCCAGTGTGGATGCTCCCCACAGCCCATTGGCCTCGAATAACACTCTGTATGTAGGAGGTATACCATTTGGGCTGGTTTCAGACACAGATTAACCCCTAGTCCTGGACTAAACAGTTCAAGGAGAATATCAACGGAGAATGCATTTTAATCCATGACTAGGCTTAATCTGTGTCTGGGAAAAATGGCCCGGGTGTTTGGGCTTGGTTTCAACTAATAGACATATTCACATAAATACATACAAACTAATATACAATACATATTCACATATTCCAACCCAGTCGGATTAGTAGTTGTACAACCAACCCCAACCCTATTACAAGTATTTCCAGTACATAAACTGTATTGTGACAGAGGAGAGGAGAATCTTGACCTTTGTCCCAGTAATCTTTGCTCTGTAGCCTGAGCAATGAGGGCTCCTTCCCTTTCTGTTGACTCCACTGGCATGTGACCATGATGCAGTCTTAGGTAATATTATGATGCATCAAAGGCTGATGGGTGGGTTAGGGTTAGGGTTAGGGTCAGGTTAGGGTTGGGGTCAGGTTAGGGTCAGGTTAGGGTTAGGGTCAGGTTAGGTTAGGGTCAGGTCACTGGTACTGGTTAGGGTCAGGTTAGGGTTAGGGGTCAGGTCACTGGTACTGGTTAGGGTCAGGTTAGGGTTAGGGGTCGGTCACTGGTACTGGTTAGGGTCAGGTTAGGGTTAGGGTCAGGTCACTGGTACTGGTTAGGGGTCAGGTTAGGGTTAGGGTCAGGTTAGGGGGTTAGGGTTAGGGTCAGGTTAGGGTTAGGAGTTAGGTCACTGGTACTGGTTAGGGTCAGGTTAGGGTTAGGGTCAGGTCACTGGTACTGGTTAGGGGTCAGGTTAGGGTTAGGGGTCACTGGTGCTGGTTAGGGTCAGGTTAGGGTTAGGGTCAGGTCACTGGTGCTGGTTAGGGTCAGGTTAGGGTTAGGTCACTGGTACTGGTTAGGGTCAGGTTAGGGTTAGGGTCAGGTCACTGGTGCTGATGCTGGTTTTGAAAGAAGGGATTCAGGGTCAGTGCCAACCTTTGCTCCGTCCATGGCTGAAATCTTTCCATGTGTCTGGACCACTGTATTTACTAATCATCATACAAACCTGCGCTACTCTAAACATCAACACTAATCAGTGTTGGAGAAGCTACTCTAAAAAGATAGATTAGATTTTAGCAGACGCTCTTATCCAGAGCAATTTACAGTTAGTGAGTGCATACATTTTTTCATACTGGACCCCCGTGGAAAACGAAACCCACAACCCTGGCGTTGCAAAGCGCCATGCTCTACCAACTTGAGCTACAGGGGACCCCGAGCTTACCAAGCTACCAATTACTTCACACTGGAAGAAGTTAAACTACACTAAAGCTACCCTTAAATATAGTTTAGTTAACTAAAGTTACTTTAAAAAAGTAGTTGACTACATACAACCACTTTGTGAAAAATTATCATATGTAAATCTGAAATGTCATGGACTACAAATTGCAAGACAGATCACTCTGGAGATGTTAACAGAATGTGTGGTTTAGCCTATTGCACACAAAAACTATTTTCAAGTGAGAATAAGGCTGAAAAAACGTTGGAACATTAGGACCCACATCATAGTTTGAAGATGTTGACCTTAAGCAATTGTAAGCATACTAATTGAGTATGATCATGGTTGTAGATGGTACACTAGGTTCTGACTCCAACAGGCATTGACATGACAAACATCTCCCCTTACTGGTTGGAAATCTTTATTACACTCAGTGTGGCTAGGAACTAAGTTTAATGTACCGGTGCGTTCCAAGGGAAGGAATTCGTGTAACACTCATTGAACAACGTGTGTTCACATTGCCGCTTGTACTAGTAATGTACCGCATCCATACAAGAGGAGAAGGCAGATAACACCTGTGTTGTCCGATAGGTCCATCCTTAACGCCATGACGGACGCGGTGTTCCAGGGCGCGCCCAAACGGCGGGCCAGAGTGTATGAGGCGTATGACGCCCCGTTCCCGGTCCTCTGGCTGCGGAGGGGAAGCGAGGCTGCAGCAGACCCTAATCACAGAGCGAGATGGTCAACCAGCATGTGATGTCAGGGACCCTGAACACACACAGGCTCTCTACGGCAAGGTGTGGAGCAGACAGCAGGCTCTGTTGTTTAGCTAAATATTCAGATACATCCACTGGAGAGGAGGCTGCTAGTTGATGAAGCTAGCTACTAGTATGATGAAGCTAGCTACTAGTATGATGAAGAGCTACTAGTCCCACACTACTTCTCTAACTAGCCGTATGAAAAGCGTTCACGCGAGATTTCGTTATTTTCCAAGATTATGGAGCTGCTCATTTTGACTTTGTCATGTTGTTATCAAGGGCGTTACTTTTGGTAAAGGCATCTTATCAAGAAGCAGACCAGACCACAGTATCTCACACCAAGTGGGAAAGTGAGTATTCAACTGCTAATTCTCTCAAGGCCTATTATTGGATTGGTCAACAGTGTTGTAGAACTGGCCCATCTAAACGTGTCTTCTCTCCGTCTCTGTAGAGTTTGGTGAGAGAGTTCTGCCTGTCATCTCCTGATCAGTAAGTATCTGTTGATAGCAGGACTGGATGGTTACAGCAGTAGCTCTCATCTGAATGTTCTGAACTATACAGTCGTGGTCAAAGGTTTTGAGAATGACACAAGTATTGGTCTTCACAAAGTTTGCTGCTTCAGTGTTTTTAGATATTTTTGTCAGATGTTACTATGGTATACTGAAGTATAATTACAAGCATTCCATAAGTGTCAAAGGCTTTTATTGACAATTACATTACGTTTATGCAAAGAGTCAATATTTGCGGTGTTGACCTTCTTTTTTCAAGACCTCTGCAATCTGCCCTGGCATGCTGTCAATTAACTTCTGGGCCACATCCTGACTGATGGCAGCCCATTCTTGCATAATCAATGCCTTGGAGTTTGTCAGAATTTGTGGGGGTTTGAATTTGTCCACCCGCCTCTTGAGGATTGACCACAAGTTCTCATTGGGATTAAGGTCTGGGGAGTTTCCTGGCCATGGACCCAAAATGTTGATGTTTTGTTCCCCGAGCCACTTAGTTATCATTTTTGCCTTATGGCAAGGTGCTCCATCATGCTGGAAAAGGCATTGTTCGTCACCAAACTGTTCTTGGATGGTTGGGACAAGTTGCTCTCGGAGGATGTGTTGGTACATTTACATTTACATCATTTAGCAGACGCTCTTATCCAGAGCGACTTACAAATTGGTGCATTCAACTTAGGATAGCCAGTGGGACAACCACTTTTTTTTTATGGGGGGTAGAAGGATTACTTTATACTATTCCAGGTATTCCTCGGTTGCAACACTTACTACCGAGTTCCAAACTGCTCTGGAAGCAACGTCAGCACTATAACTGTTCGTCAGGAGTTTCATGAAATGGGTTTCCTTGGCGAACAGCCGCCAAGCCTAAGGTCACCATGCGCGATGCCAAGCGTCAGCTGGAGTGGTGTTAAGCTCGCCATGTGGACTCTGGAGCAGTGGGAAACGTGTTCTCTGGAGTGATGAATCACGCTTCACTATCTGGCAGTCCAACGGATGAATCAGGGTTTGGCAGATGCCAGGAGAACGCTACCTGCCCTAATGCATAGTGCCAACTGTAAGTTTGGTGGAGGAGGAATAATGGTCTGGGGCTGTTTTTTCATGATTCAGGCTAGCCCCTTAGTTCCAGTGAAGGGGAAATCTTAACACTACAGCATACAATTACATTCTATTCTGTGCTTCCAACTTTGGGGCAACAGTTTGGGGAAGGCCCTTTCCTGTTTCAGCATGACAATGCCCCGTGCACAAGCGAGGTCCATGAAATGGTTTGTCGAGATTGGTGTGGAAGAACTTGACTGGCCTGCACAGAGCCTGACCTCAAACCCCATCGAACAGCTTTGGAACGCAATTGGAACGCAGACTGCGAGCCAGGCCCTAATACGCCCAACATCAGTGCCCAGTGCTCTTGTGGCTGAATGGAAGCAAGTCCCCTCAGCAATGTTCCAACATCTAGTGGAAAGCCTTCCCCAGAAGAGTGGGGGCTGTTATAGCAGCAAAGGGGGACCAATTCCATATTAATGTCCATGATTTTGGATTGAGATGTTCAACAAGCAGGGTGTCCACATATTTTTGGTAATGTAGTGTATTGGTGTCTACCAGTTGCACAGCATGAGTCTACCTCTCTCCTCTCTCCCAGGTACCAGAAGCATTTGGGAGCTGGGCACGGACGTACTCCTAGCTCAGGGATTGGAGGAGGATGTTGTCAATCAGATGCTGCAGAGACTTTGTCAGCCAATGGAGCCAGAGCTCGAGAGGAAAATGGACATGATGACAGAAGAGAGGAAACCGGGTCAGGGGCAGGTAAACTCCAGGACATGGCCTCAGAGCAGGCAGGGACAGGGGAACAGCAGGTCCAGGCCTTAGCCTCCTGCAGCCCAGACGATCAGGGGGAGCAGGACAGTGAGTGTCCCCAGGCTAAGAGGCCTAGGAGGCAGGGAGACGGTCGGGGTTCGACCCCCTGGCTGAGCTGTGCCCCCAGGAGCCCCAGCAGATAGACCAGGCGGCCCTGGATACGGTCCGGTGCTCCAAGCATGATGACTGGCTGGTTGACTGTGGCTGTCGCCTGGAGGACAGCGTGCTGGAGACCCCCTTACCCTGCAGGGAGACAGACAGGCAGAGGGCAGACCGTGGGTATGAGTATGTACTGGTGATGGAGGAGGAGGAAGAGGAAGAGGAGAACAGTGTTGTCAAGGTAAAGTGTAATTATCAGGACAAATAATTTAACACATTTTCTCACAAGTTCTTCCTGACCAGGTGACCCAACCAGGAAAACCTCTGGGCCCTAGTTGTAGTCAGGAGTTTGTCCTGGTCTGACTCGATTCAGTGTGATGGTCTGTATAAACTGTGTAGCCTAGGCATACTGTGTCAGACCTTGTTAACAGTGTTATTATTGACAAGATAAGATGATAATAATGTAACTGATGTGTTTTGGGATCTTGTTTTTATTTAATTATATATATTTTTATTTTACCCCCTTTTTCTCCCCAATTTTGTGATATCCAATTGGTAGTTACGATCTTGTCTCATTGCTGCAACTCCCCAATGGGCTCAGGAGAGGCGAAGGTCGAGTCATGCGTCCTCCGAAACATGACCCGCCAAGCCGCACTGCTCCTTAACACCTGCTCGCTTAACCTGGAAGCCAGCCGCACCAATGTGTCGGAGGAAACACTTTTTCAACTGACGACTGAAGTCTGTTGCGGGCGCCCGGCCTGCCACAAGGAGTCGCTGAGCGCGATGGGCCAAGGAAAGCTCCCCGGCCAAACCCTCCCTATCCCCGGACGACGCTGGACCAATTCTGCACCGCCCTATGGGACTCCCGGATCGAACCCCAGGCTGTAGTGAACACTGCGATGTGTTGGAGGATCTGTGATCTTACATAGACCGCTGCGCCACTCGGGAGGCTCTGGGATCATGTTTCTAACCCGGATGTGTTCTGGGATCATGTTTCTAACGGATGTGTTCTGGGATCATGTTTCTAACGGATGTGTTCTGGGATCATGTTTCTAACTGATGTGTTCTGGGATCATGTTTCTAACGGATGTGTTCTGGGATCATGTTTCTAACGGATGTGTTCTGGGATCATGTTTCTAACTGATGTGTTCTGGGATCATGTTTCTAACGGATGTGTTCTGGGATCATGTTTCTAACGGATGTGTTCTGGGATCATGTTTCTAACTGATGTGTTCTGGGATCATGTTTCTAACGGATGTGTTCTGGGATCATGTTTCTAACGGATGTGTTGTGGTTCTGTGTGTTCCAGCAGGGTAGACCAGGGCCAGGGATGACGGTGAGGAGAGTGTGTGAGTCAACCCCTTCAGACTGCTAGAGTACCTACAACTGACTCTGGAGGAGGTAAGACACCATCCACTCTTCTCTGTATTCTTCTCTATTCTAGTTGTCTGAACCATAGTTTGGCTGTGATGGAGGGAATCAATAACATGTTCATGAGGATTGTATTGTCACAGCTGGATCTGATGATGATGAGGAGGAGGAGGAGTTGTGTTAGAGAAACGTGTGTGTCAGTGCTAGACCAACCCCTCAGTCCTCCTGACTCAGGGGAATAATGAACAGCTCAGATCTGACACTCCAGCAGGATACATGGTTTCCTTTTTCTGAAGAGCTGCTGTGTGAGGTCTGCTGTGTGAGGTCTGGGTCTGCTGTGTGAGGTCTGGGTCTGCTGTGTGAGGTCTGGGTCTGCTGTGTGAGGTCTGGGTCTGCTGTGTGAGGTCTGGGTCTGCTGTGTGAGGTCTGGGTCTGCTGTGTGAGGTCTGGGTCTGCTGTGTGAGGTCTGGGTCTGCTGTGTGAGGTCTGGGTCTGCTGTGTGAGCTCTGGGTCTGCTGTGTGAGGTCTGGGTCTGCTGTGTGAGCTCTGGGTCTGCTGTGTGAGCTCTGGGTCTGCTGTGTGAGCTCTGGGTCTGCTGTGTGAGCTCTGGGTCTGCTGTGTGAGCTCTGGGTCTGCTGTGTGAGGTCTGGGTCTGCTGTGAGGTCTGGGTCTGCTGTGTGAGCTCTGCTGTGTGAGGTCTGCTGTGTGAGGTCTGGGTCTGCTGTGTGAGGTCTGGGTTGCTGTGTGAGGTCTGGGTCTGCTGTGTGAGGTCTGGGTCTGCTGTGTGAGGTCTGGGTCTGCTGTGTGAGGTCTGGGTCTGCTGTGTGAGGTCTGGGTCTGCTGTGTGAGCTCTGCTGTGTGAGGTCTGGGTCTGCTGTGTGAGCTCTGGGTCTGCTGTGTGAGGTCTGGGTCTGCTGTGTGAGGTCTGGGTCTGCTGTGTGAGCTCTGGGTCTGCTGTGTGAGCTCTGGGTCTGCTGTGTGAGGTCTGGGTCTGCTGTGTGAGGTCTGGGTCTGCTGTGTGAGCTCTGCTGTGTGAGGTCTGGGTCTGCTGTGTGAGCTCTGGGTCTGCTGTGTGAGGTCTGGGTCTGCTGTGTGAGGTCTGGGTCTGCTGTGTGAGCTCTGCTGTGTGAGGTCTGCTGTGTGAGGTCTGGGTCTGCTGTGTGAGGTCTGGGTCTGCTGTGTGAGCTCTGGGTCTGCTGTGTGAGGTCTGGGTCTGCTGTGTGAGCTCTGCTGTGTGAGGTCTGCTGTGTGAGGTCTGGGTCTGCTGTGTGAGGTCTGGGTCTGCTGTGTGAGGTCTGGGTCTGCTGTGTGAGGTCTGGGTCTGCTGTGTGAGGTCTGGGTCTGCTGTGTGAGGTCTGGGTCTGCTGTGTGAGGTCTGGGTCTGCTGTGTGAGCTCTGCTGTGTGAGGTCTGCTGTGTGAGGTCTGGGTCTGCTGTGTGAGGTCTGGGTCTGCTGTGTGAGGTCTGGGTCTGCTGTGTGAGGTCTGGGTCTGCTGTGTGAGGTCTGGGTCTGCTGTGTGAGGTCTGGGTCTGCTGTGTGAGGTCTGGGTCTGCTGTGTGAGCTCTGCTGTGTGAGGTCTGGGTCTGCTGTGTGAGCTCTGGGTCTGCTGTGTGAGGTCTGGGTCTGCTGTGTGAGGTCTGGGTCTGCTGTGTGAGGTCTGGGTCTGCTGTGTGAGCTCTGGGTCTGCTGTGTGAGGTCTGGGTCTGCTGTGTGAGGTCTGGGTCTGCTGTGTGAGGTCTGGGTCTGCTGTGTGAGCTCTGCTGAGTTAGAGGGGTATTGGAGTTAATTGTGTGACCTCACAGAGCTGTTAGTGTTCTGAAGTGAGGCTGAGGTGACTCAACTCACCTCCGTACCCACAACCCTCCCTGTCCTCTGTCCCCACAACCCTCCCTGTCCTCTGTCCCCACGACCAATCCTGTCCTCTGTCCCCACAACCCTCCCTGTCCTCTGTCCCTACGACCAATCCTGTCCTCTGTCCCCACAACCAACCCTGTCCTGGTGACACCTCCACTAGCACCACCAATACTGTGCACTAGAGTGCCATTATCTAGGGCAGTGTTCCGCAACATTTTCTGAGCAGACATCATTTTCTGAGTCAAATGCAGGCCGAGATCTACTGCTCAGAAACTTTTTTTTAAATGACTTTTTAAAAAACGTGAAGCCTCTGCAACATGAACCAATTAAAGAGTTCTGTAGCAGTGAGGTTTGTGCAGTAGGCTGTAGGTCCAGTACATTATCACTGGATATTGGCTACGCTTGAATTGACCTGCCAATGATGATCTTCTCAGACCATTTACAAATTATATTTCAAAACGTGAGGTATATAATGCATTCGGAAAGTATTCAGATCCCTTGATTATTTTCCCACATTTTGTTACATTACAGCCTTATTCTAAATTGATTAAATATTTTTTCCCCTTATCAATCTACACAATACCCCATAATGACAAAGCAAAAACAGATTTTTAGAAATGTTTGAAAAAACCCGGAAATATTACATTTACATAAGTATTCAGACCCTTTACTCAGTACTTTGTTGAAGCACCTTTGGCAGCAATTACAGACTTGAGTCTTCTTGGGTATGACGCTACAAGCTTGGCACACCTGTATTTGGGGGAGTATTTCCCATTCTTCTCTGCAGATCCTCTCAAGCTCTGTCAAGTTGGATGGGGAGCGTCGTACACAGCTATTTTCAGGTCTCTCCAGAGATGTTCGATCGGTTCAAGTCCGGGCTCTGGCTGGGCCACTCAAGCACATTCAGAGACTTGTCGGAAGCCACTCCTGCGTTGTCTTGCCTGTGTGCTTAGGGCCGTTGTCCTGTTGGAAGGAGAACCTTCACCCCCAGTCTGAGGTCCTAAGCGCTCCTGGAGAAGGTTTTAATCAAGGAACTCTCTGTACTTTGCTCCGTTCATCTTTCCAGCAATCCTGACTAGTCTCCCAGTCCCTGCTGCTGAAAAACATCCTCACAGCATGATGCTGCCACCACCATGCTTCACTGTAGGGATGGTGCCAGAGTTTCCTTCAGACGTGACACTTGGCATTCAGGCCAAAGAGTTCAATCTTGGTTTCACCATTCCAGAGAATCTTGTTTCTCATGGTCTGAGAGTCCTTTAGCTGCCTTTTGGCAAACTCCAAGCATGCTGTCATGTGCCTTTTACTGAGGAGTGGCTTCCATCTGGCCACTCTACCATAAAGGCCTGATTGGTGGAGTGCTGCAGAGATGGTTGTCCTTCTGGAAGGTTGTCCCATCTCCACAGAGGAACTCTGGAGCTCTGTCAGAGTGACCATCGGGTTCTTGGTCACCACCTGACCAAGGCCCTTCTCCCGCGATTGCTCAGTTTGGCCGGGCAGCCAGCTCTAGGAAGAGTCTTGGTGATTCCAAACTTCTTCCATTTAAGAATGATGGAGGCCACTGTGTTCTTGGGTAGCTTCCAGTGCTGCAGAAATGTCTTGGTACCCTTCCCCAGATCTGTGCCTCGACACAATCCTGTCTCGGACAATTCCTTCGACCTCATGGCTTGGCTTTGCTTTGACATGCACTGTCAACTGTGGGACCTTTATATAGACACGTGTGTGCCTTTCCAAATCATGTCCAATCAATTGAATTTACCACAGGTGGACTCCAATCAAGTTGTAGAAACATTTCAAGGATGATCAACGGAAACAAGATGCACCTGAGGTCATTTTGAGTCTCATAGCAAAGGGTCTGAATACTTACACCTACCAATCAAAAGTTTGGACACCTACTCATTCAAGGGTTTTTCTTTATTTTTACTATTTTTTACATTGCACACTCTTGGCATTCTCTCAACCAGCTTCATGAGGTAGTCTCCTGGAATGCATTTCAATTAACAAATGTGCCTTCTTAAAAGTTATGGAATTTCTTTCCTTCTTAATGTGTTTGATCCAATCAGTTGTGTTGTGACAAGGTATAGAAGATAGCCCTATTTGGTAAAAGACCAAGTCCATATTATGGCAAGAAAAGCTCAAATAAGCAAATTACTTCAGAGAACTTGGAGAAGATGGCCGTTTACAGCCCTCTAACCAATTGTACTAGTATGTGTGTTTTTCCGCGTTATTTGTAATTTATTTTGTACATAATGTTTCTGCCACCGTCTCTTATGACCAAAAAGAGCTTCTGGATAACAGCGATTACTCACCTCGTATTGGACGAAGATTTTTTCTTCAACGAGTCGGACTCGAAGGATATCCTACAGACACCCGACAAGGCCCAAATCCCTGTCATTCGCATGACGAAGAGACAGAGATATCGTGGACGTAGGTCGGGGTGCCTTGTAAGGATCCGACGGCGAGCGAGTAAATTGCCTCTTCCATCAATCCTATTAGCCAACGTTTAATCATTTGAAAATAAATTGGACGACCTAAGATTACGGTTATCCTACCAACGGGACATTAAAAACTGTAATATCTTATGTTTCACTGAGTCGTGGCTGAATGACGACATGGATAACATACAGCTGGCGGAATATACGCTACATCGGCAGGATAGAACGGCTGACTCCGGTAAGACAAGGGGTGGCGGTCTGTGTATATTTGTAAACAACAGCTGGTGCATAAAATCTAATACTAAGGAAGTCTCAAGGTTTTGCCCGCCTGAGGTAGAGTACCTCATTATAAGCTGTAGACCACACTATTTACCAAGAGAGTTTTCATCTATATTTTTCGTAGCTGTCTATTTACCACCACAAACCGATGCTGGCACTAAGATTGCACTCAATGAGCTGTATAAGGCCATAAGCAAACAGGAAAATGTTCATCCAGAGGCAGCGCTCCTAGTGGCCGGGGACTTTAATGCAGGGAAACTTAAATCCGTTCTACCTAATTTCTACCAGCATGTTAAATGTGCAACCAGAGGAAAAAAAACTCTAGACCACCTTTACTCCACACACAGAGACGCATACAAAGCTCTCCCTCGCCCTCCATTTGGCAAATCTGACCATAACTCTATCCTCCTGATTCCTGCTTATAAGCAAATACTAAAACAGGAAGCACCAGTGACTTGGTTAATAATGATGTGGTCAGTTGATGCAGATGCTAAGCTACATGACTGTTTTGCTAGCACAGACTGGAATATGTTCCGGGATTCTTCTGATAGCATTGAGGAGTACACCACATCAGTCACTGGCTTCATCAATAAGTGCATCGATGACGTCGTCCCCACAGTGACCGTACTTGCATACCCCAACCAGAAGCCATGGATTACAGGCAACATCCGCACTGAGCTAAAGTGTAGAGCTGCCACTTTCAAGGAGCGGGACTCTAACCCGGACGCTTTTAAGAAATCCCGCTATGCCCTCCGACGAACCATCAAACAGGCAAAGAGTCAATACAGGACTAAGATTGAATCGTACTACACCGGCTTCGTCGGATGTGGCAGGGCTTGAAAACTATTACATACTACAAAGGAAAGCACAGCCGCGAGCTGCCCAGTGACACAAGCCTACCAGACGAGCTAAATCACTTCTATGCTCGCTTCGAGGCAAGCAACACTGAAGCATGCATGAGAGCATCAGCTGTTCTGGATGACTATGTGATCACGCTCTCCAAAGCCGATGTAAGACTTTTAAGTAGGTCAACATTCACAGACGGATTACCGGGACGTGTACTCCGAGCATGCGCTGACGACCTGGCAAGTGTCTTCAATGACATTTTCAACTTGTCCCTGACTGAGTCTGTAAAACCAACATGTTTCAAGCAGACCACCATAGTCCCTGTTCCCAAGAACACTAAGATAACCTGCCTAAATGACTACCGACCCGTAGCACTCACGTCTGTAGCAATGAAATGCTTTGAAAGTCATGGCTCACATCAACACCATTTTCCCAGAAACCCTACGCCCACTCCAATTTGCAATCCGCCCCAACAGATCCACAGATGACGCAATCTCTATTGCACTCCACACTGCCCTTTCCCACCTGGACAAGAGGAACGTTCAACACCATAGTGCCCTCAAAGCTCATCACTAAGCTAAGGATCTTGGGACTAAACACCTCCCTCTGCAACTGGATCCTGGACTTCCTGACGGGCCGCCCCAGGTGGTAAGGGTAGGTAACAACACATCCGCCACGCTGATCCTTAACACAGGGGCCCCTCAGGGGTGCGTGCTCAGTCCCCTCCTGTACTCCTGTTCACCCCATAACTACATGGCCAGGCACAACTCCAACACCATCATTAAGTTTACCGATGATACAACAGAGGCCTGATCACCGACAACGATGAGACCGCCTATAGGGAGGAGGTGGCAGTGTGGTGCCAGCATAACAACCTCTCCTTCAACGTGATCAAGACAAAAGAGATGATTGTGGACTACATTACAGGGAAAAAAGGGAGGACTGAGTACGCCCCATTCTCATCGACGGGGGTTGTAGTGGAACAGGTTGAGAGCTTCAAGTTCCTTGGTGTCCACGTCACCAACAAACTATCATGGTCCAAACACACCAAGACAGTCGTGAAGAGGGACGACAAAGCCTATTCCCCCTCAGGAGACTGAAAAGATTTGGCACGGGTCCTCAGATCCTCATAAAGTTCTACAGCTGCACCATCGAGAGCATCCTGACTGGTTGCATCACTGCCTGGTATGGCACCTGCTCGGCCTCCGACCGCAAGGCACTACAGAGGGTAGTGCGTACGGCCCAGTACATCACTGGGGCCAAGCTTCCTGCCATCCAGGACCTCTATACCAGGTGGTGTCAGAGGAAAGCCCAAAATTTTTTCAAAAACTCCAGCCACCCTAGTCATAGACTGTTCTCTCTGCTACACGCACGGTAAGCGTACCGAGCACCAAGTCTAGGTCCAAAAGGCTTCTTAACAGCTTCTACCCCCAAGCCATAAGACTCCTTAACAGCTAATCATGGCTACCCGGACTATTTGCATTGTCCCCCCCACACCCCAACCCCTCTTTTACGCTGCTGCTACTCTGTTTATCTATGCATAGTCACTGTAACTCTACCCACATGTACACTACCGTTCAAAAGTTTGGGGTCACATAGAAATGTCCTTGTTTTGAAAGAAGAGCAATTTTTTTGCCCATTAAAATAACATCAAATTGATCAGAAATACAGTGTAGACATTGTTAATGTTGTAAATGGCTATTGTAGCTGGAAATGGCTGATTTGTAATGGAATATCTACATAGGTGTACAGAGAGGCCCATTATCTGCAACCATCAGTCCTGTTTTCCAATGGCATGTTGTGTTTGCTAATCCAAGTTTATCATTTTAAAAGGCTAATTGATCATTAGAAAAACCTTTTGCAATTATGTTAGCACAGCTGAAAACTGTTGTGCTGATTAAAGAAGCAATAAAACTGGCCTTCTTGAGACTAGTTGAGTATCTGGAGCATCAGCAATTGTGGGTTCGATTACAGGATCAAAATGGCCAGAAACAAATAACTTTCTTCTGAAACTTCGTCAGTCTATTCTTGTTCTGAGAAATAAGGCTATTCCATGCGAAAAATTGCCAAGAAACTGAAGATCTCGTACAATGCTGTGTACTACTCCCTTCACAGAACAGCGCAAACTGGCTCTAACCAGAATAGAAAGAGGAGTGGGAGGCCCCGGTGCACAACTGAGCAAGAGGATAAATACATTAGAGTGTCTAGGTTGAGAAACAGACGCCTCACAGGTCCTCAACTGGCAGCTTCATTAAATAGTACCCGCAAAACACCAGTCAACATCAACAGTGAAGAGACGACTCCGGGATGCTGACCTAGGCAGAGTTGCAAAGAAAAAGCCATATCTTAGACTGGCCAATAAAAAGAAAAGATTAAGATGGGCAAAATAACACACACTGGACAGAGGAAGATTGGAAACAAGTGTTATGGACAGACAAATCGAAGTTTGAGGTGTTCGGATCACAAAGAAGAACATTTGTGAGACGCAGACCAAATGAAAAGATGCTGGAGGAGTGCTTGATGCCATCTGTCAAGCATGGTGGAGGCAATGTGATGGTCTGGGAGTGCTTTGGTGGTGGTAAAGTGGGAGATTTGTACAGGGTAAAAGGGATCTTGAAGAAGGAAGGCTATCACTCCATTTTGCAATGCCATGCCATACCCTGTGGACGGTGCATGATTGGAGCCAATTTCCATTGTTGGTTAAGGGCTTGTAAGTAAGCATTTCACTGTAAGGTCTACACCTGTTGTATTCGGCGCATGTGGCAAAATACGATTTGATTTGATAAACGACAGTCCATTACTTTAAGACATGAAGGTCAGTCAATACAGAAAATGTCAAGAACTTTGAAAGTTTCTTCTAGTGCAGTCGCAAAAACCATCAAGCGCTATGATGAAACTGGCTCTCATGAGGACCGCCACAGGAATGGAAGACCCAGAGTTACCTCTGCTGCAGAGGATAAGTTCATTAGAGTTACCAGCCTCAGAAATTGCAGCCCAATATAAATGCATCAGAGTTAAAGTCACAGACACATCTCAACATCAACTGTTCAGAGGGGACTGTGTGAATCAGGCCAATGTAGAAAATAGTAAAAATAAAGAAAAAACCCTTGAATGAGTAGGTGTCCAGACTTTGACTGTTACTGTATGTAAATAAGGTATTTCTGTTTTTTATTTTTTAATTCATTTGCAAACATTTCTAAAAAACCTGTTTTTGCTTTGTCGTTATGGGGTATTGTGTGTAGATTGAGGGGAAACATTTATTTATTCAATTTTAGAATAAGGCTGTAACGAAACAAAATGTGGAAAAAGGAAGCGGTCTGAATACTTTCCGAATGCACTGTACGTTAGAGGCTCAGTGATCGAGGAAGACACTGGAGGCACCAATCTCATCATGACCTGCTGCTATCTTTAACTTACCAATGACCTCCATCACATCAGGAGGTGGGGTCGACTATCAACTTCGCTGTGGGATCGTGAAAGCTGCAGGTGATCTAAGCTATTTGATAGGCCAGCGGTAGACCTATTATAGGTGCACTTGATTTGCTCTCTGGGCCCGCCGGTTAGGCAGAGTTTGTACCTTCAGACACATGAAATGGTTCAAAATGGGAACACTTCGACTACCCGGTGTGCAGGCCAGCTGAATCAAGTGCACTTACCGCAAACAGAGCAAATAAAAAAATAGGAGATACAAGGCTTTATCGTTGGTCTTTTTACAGAAATGTTTGGCGATCTACTAGGAAAGGCTTGGAGATCGACCGGTTGGTGACCACTGACCTAGGGATAGATCGACCGGTTGGTGACCACTGACCTAGGGATAGATCGACCGGTTGGTGACCACTGATCTAGGGATAGATCGACCGGTTGGTGACCACTGACCTAGGGATGATCGACCGGTTGGTGACCACTGATCTAGGGATAGATCGACCGGTTGGTGACCACTGATCTAGGGATAGATCGACCGGTTGGTGACCACTGACCTAGGGATAGATCGACCGGTTGGTGACCACTGACCTAGGGATAGATCGACCGGTTGGTGACCACTGATCTAGGGATAGATCGACCGGTTGGTGACCACTGACCTAGGGATAGATCGACCGGTTGGTGACCACTGATCTAGGGATAGATCGACCGGTTGGTGACCACTGACCTAGGGATAGATCGACCGGTTGGTGACCAGTGACCTAGGGATAGATCTTTAGATAGCACCCCAACATTAGGAGTAGGGTCCTCCCGCTGTATTTCTCTTTTTCTAATCTTTTGAACATTATTTTCTTATTTCAGGCTTTCTTCTTGGTCTATGCATTAGGATGCCTTTCAGTTTACTACAATGAGGTAAGAAGCTACAGTCTTATAAACATATTATACGTCATATTAACTAAAGCCTTTGCTGTTATGGTGCATGTTTGTTTACTCTGTCGTAGCCGGCCGCGACCGGGAGACCCATGGGGCGGCGCACAATTGGCCCAGCGTCGTCCAGGGTAGGGGAGGGAATGGCCGGCAGGGATGTAGCTCAGTTGGTAGAGCATGGCGTTTGCAACGCCAGGGTTGTGGGTTCGATTCCCACGGGGGCCAGTATGAAAAAATAAAAAAATAATGTATGCACTCACTAACTGTAAGTCGCTCTGGGTGAGAGTGTCTGCTAAATGACTAAAATCTAAATGGTGCGAGTCTTGTTTGGTAAGAGTCTTGTTTGCTAAGAGTCTTGTTTGTTCTAACCCTAACCCTCTTCAGGAGCCGTTGTCTGTGCTCCAGCTGTGGGAGATGTTCCGGTCGGTCCAGCCCCACTTTGAGACTTCATACATGGCCTACCATTACTTCCGCAGCAGGGGGTGGGTGCCCAAGCCTGGGGTGAAGTACGGGACTGACCTCAGTGAGTTAATAATAAGTTAATTAATTGCAGACTGTTTTAGTGCCCTTGCCAATTCATTGATATATACAGTGGCTTGCGAATCTATTCACCCCCCTTGGCATTTTTCTTATTTTGTTGCCTTACAACCTGGAATTAAAATGGATTTTTTGGGGGGTTGTATAATTTCATTTACACAACATGCCTACTACTTTGAAGATGCAAATTATGTTTTATTGTGAAACAAACAAGAAATAAGACAAAAAAACAGAAAACTTGAGCGTGCATAACTATTCACCCCCCCCAAAGTCAATACTTTGTAGACCCACCTTTTGCAGCAATTACAGCTGCAAGTCTCTTGGGGTATGTCTCTATAAGCTTGGCACATCTAGCCACTGGGATTTTTTGCCCAGGTAATTGGTTGCACCAGATCTTATTTAGGGGCTTCATAGCACGCACCACTTTTCCGTTATTTATTTTTTTGAATTATTTGAAACAAGTTATTTTTTTCATTTCACTTCACCAATTTGGACTATTTTGTGTATGTCCATTACATGAAATCCAAATAAAAATCCATTTAAATTACAGGTTGTAATGCAACAAAATAGGAAAAACGCCAAGGGGGATGAATACTTTTGCAAGGCACTGTACCTGATTACTTCTTATCAGTGCTTGACTTGGACTGAAATAGGTTCGGTACTCATTTTTGGGTGCTGGTACTGTTCGTTTAGATGGGTTAGGGTTAGGGTTAGGGTTAATAGGTTCCGGTACTCATTTTGGGTTAGGGTTAGGGTTAGGGTTAATAGGTTCCGGTACTCATTTTGGGTGCTGGTACTGTTTGGGTTAGGGTTAGGGTTAGGGATAATAGGTTCCGGTACTCATTTTGGGTGCTGGTACTGTTAGGGTTAGGGTTAATAGGTTCCGGTACTCATTTTGGGTGCTGGTACTGTTCGTTTAGATGCAGGAGCTCTTTTGAGCGAATATTCTATAAGAGGAACAGGAGTTGAAGCAGTAGAACATTTGAGTACTCAGCTCAGGTGAGCTCCTGCCCAAGTCAAGCACTGCTTCTTATCCTACAGCTGTTAAGCACTGCTTCTTATCCTACAGCTGTGTCTGTCACTGGCAGGAAACTCTGAGGACCCAGAATATTTTATACAGTGTTTCCAGTTCGTTGCAGACAGGCCATGTGTAGCCAATGTGATTTATAGGATATTTATTTTCATCTGGATATTTTCTACCTGCAGGCTGCAATGTTTTTATTTGTTGGCTTTATGGAGGCTATTTTTACATAGTTGGCAATAGAAGTTACTTTTTAAGTTTGTATCATTTTCATTTAGATTTGGATAGAATTTTGATGAACCACATGACAATGATTTTGAGATAAAGTGCCTTCGGAAAGTATTCAGACCCCTTGACCTTTTCCACATTTTGTTACGTTACAGCCTTATTCTAAAATTGAGACCCATGGGGCGGCGCACAATTGGCCCAGCGTCGTCCAGGGTAGGGGAAGGAATGGCCGGCAGGGATGTAGCTCAGTTGGTAGAGCATGGCGTTTGCAACGCCAGGGTTGTGGGTTCGATTCCACGGGGGCCAGTATGAAATAAATAAAAAATAATGTATGCACTCACCCAACTGTAAGTCGCTCTGGGTGAGAGTGTCTGCTAAATTACTAAAATGTTATGGGAAGGAGGGTCAATAGAAAGAGAGTGAAAGTAAGAGACAGAGATTCAACTTATCGTTGTTACATTTGGAAACCACCGCTCATTCGGATAAGAAATGCAATGCATATTTACGTGTAGCTGTCCTTGATCGTCATCTCTCTGTTGAACCACTTTCTCAAAAAAGGGTTTGAGTGTCCTATCCCACTTCGGTGAGACTCGGCTTGTCTTCGAATGGAGTGTTCGTTAGAATAGATACTTCAGATGTACCAACGGTTGTCTGAGAGGGATGGTCCTTCCCAACTGGTGTCTTTAGTGAAAGTTCTCTAGACAACTTTACATGCCAGCTGCAGACTGATAACGCTACGGTCTAGTGCAGGGTTCTTCAATTCCGGTCCTGGAGGGCCGAGACACCTCTGTTTTTCATCATCTCCTTCTAATCAGGGGCTAATTCAGACCTGGGACACCAGGTGAGTGCAATTAACTACCAGGTAGAAATAAAAAACAGAAGTGTTTCGGCCCTCCAGGACCGAATTGAAGAACCCTGGTCTAGTGTGTGGTCTTCTTCTCGTGTAGAGATTGAGAGTTTCGTCATTTGAAACGTATGGACTACCGTCTCACGTTTTCTGGTCTGTAGAGGTTCAACCATTTGTAGCGTGAGCTCGCGCTTCATGTCGTCTGGTCTTTCTCATTCAAAGGTCTAACCATTCTAAGCGTGCAGTCGCCACTCTCACGCTTCCTGGTCTAACCATTTTAAGCCATGTAGCCACAGCTCCACGCTTCCTGGTCTAACCATTTTAAGCCATGTAGCCACAGCTCCACGCTTCCTGGTCTAACCATTTTAAGCCATGTAGCCACAGCTCCACGCTTCCTGGTCTAACCATTTTAAGCCATGTAGCCACAGCTCCACGCTTCCTGGTCTAACCATTTTAAGCCATGTAGCCACAGCTCCACCTTCCTGGTCTAACCATTTTAAGCCATGTAGCCACAGCTCCACGCTTCCTGGTCTAACCATTTTAAGCCATGTAGCCACAGCTCCACGCTTCCTGGTCTAACCATTTTAAGCCATGTAGCCACAGCTCCACGCTTCCAGGTCTAAAGGTTAATTTGTTTTTCAAGCTGTTTTTATGCCCTCTGGGTAAAGGGCGTTCCATCGTGATGACACGATCTCTGATGTCACTCGGGCGTGGCTAGTCACTGTGCATAGTTTATATGAAAAACTATTATCTTATTAGTAGACTAAAATCACATTCCTATCATCACAAAAGTATTCTCATACTTATCATATATTTTATACAACATTTAGATGCAAACCCGACCTAGAATGCATACCATTTAGATGCTAACCCGACCAGAATCGCGTACCATTTAGATGCAAACCCGACCCAGAATGCGAACACTTTAGATGCAAACCCGACCCAGAATGTGAACCATTTAGATGCAAACCCGACCCAGAATGGTACCATTTAGATGCAAACCCGACCCAGAATGCGTACCATTTAGATGCAAACCCGACCCAGAATGCGAACACTTTAGATGCAAACCCGACCCAGAATGCGTACCATTTAGATGCAAACCCGACCCAGAATGCGAACCATTTAGACGCAAACCCGACCCAGAATCGCGAACCATTTAGATGCAAACCCGACCCAGAATGTGAACCATTTAGATGCAAACCCGACCCAGAATGCGTACCATTTAGATGCAAACCCGACCCAGAATGTGAACCATTTAGATGCAAACCCGACCCAGAATGCGTACCATTTAGATGCTAACCCGACCCAGAATGCGAACCATTTTAGATGCAAACCCGACCCAGAATGCGTACCATTTAGATGCAAACCCGACCCAGAATGCGAACACTTTAGATGCAAACCCGACCCAGAATGCGTACCATTTAGATGCAAACCCGACCCAGAATGCGAACCATTTAGACGCAAACCCGACCCAGAATGCGAACCATTTAGATGCAAACCCGACCCAGAATGCGAACACTTTAGATGCAAACCCGACCCAGAATGCGAACCATTTAGATGCTAACCCGACCCAGAATGCGAACCATTTAGATGCTAACCCGACCCAGAATGCGAACCATTTAGATGCAAACCCGACCCAGAATGCGAACCATTTAGATGCTAACCCGACCCAGAATGCGAACCATTTAGATGCTAACCCGACCCAGAATGCGAACCATTTAGATGCAAACCCGACCCAGAATGCAGAACCATTTAGATGCTAACTCCGACCCAGAATGCGAACCATTTAGATGCTACTCAAACCCAAACCCGACCCAGAAACTTTCGGAGTTAGTTCATTTGTTATACCATCCTTAATGACATCACAAAATAATAAACCACATGATTATTGTTTACATCCCCACCAAACGTTCCAAACATTTGGATGTTAGAAATAATGTTCTAATGTCCAATCTTTTTGGAGAAAAGGGTTTTGGCGGCAAAAGTCTCTCTATAACAGAGATTTGTCTGCAAACTATTTATGACCGGCTGTTAAGTCATAAAACCGGCCCAACCCCTCCTCTCCCCAACCATTAACCCCCTCCTCTCCCCAACCATTAACCCCCTCTCCCCAACCATTAACCCCTCCCCAACCATTAACCCCCCTCTCCCCAACCATTAACCCCCCTCTCCCCAACCATTAATAACCCCCCTCTCCAACCATTAACCCCCTCTCCCCAACCATTAACCCCCTCTCCCCAACCATTAACCCCCCTCTCCCCAACCATTAACCCCCTCTCTCCCCAACCATTAACCCCCTCTCCCCAACCATTAACCCCCTCTCCCCAACCATTAACCCCCCTTTTTTTATTTCACCTTTATTTAACCAGGTAAGCCAGTTGAGAACAGGTTCTCATTTACAACTGCGACCTGGCCAAGATAAAGCATAGTAGTGCAATAAAACAACAACACAGAGTTACATATGGGGTAAAAAACATAAAGTCAGAAATACAACAGAAAATATATATACAGTGTGTGCAAATGTGGACAAGTGGAGGTAAGGCAATAAATAGGCTATAGTGCAGAATAATTACAATAGTATTAACACTGGAATGCTAGATGTGCAAGAGATTATGTGCAAATAGAGATACTGGGGGTGCAAATGAGCAAAATAAATAACAATATAGGGATGAGGTAGTTGGGTGGGCTAATTTCAGATGGGCTGTGTACAGGTGCAGTGATCGGTAAGGTGCTCTGACAACTGATGCTTAAAGTTATTGAGGGAGATAAGAGTCTACAGCTTCAGAGATTTTTGCAATTCGTTCCAGTCATTGGCAGCAGAGAACTGGAAGGAATGGCGGCCAAAGGAGGTGTTGGCTTTGGGAATGACTCAGTGAGATATACCTGCTGGAGCGCAGACTACGGGTGGGTGCTGCTATGGTGACCAATGAGCTAAGATAAGCGAGGGATTTGCCTAGCAGTGATTTATAGATGGCCTGGAGCCAGTGGGTTTGATGACGAACATGTAGTGAGGACCAGCCAACAAGAGCGTACAGGTCACAGTGGTAGGTAGTGTATGGGGCTTTGGAGACAAAACGGATGGCACTGTGATAGACTACATCCAATTTGCTGAGTAGAGTGTTGGAGGCTATTTTGTAAATGACATCGCGAAGTCAAGGATCGGGTAGGATAGTCAGTTTTACGAGGGCATGTTTGGCAGCATGAGTGAAGGAGGGCTTTGTTTGCGAAATAGGAAGCCGATTCTAGATTTAACTTTGGATTGGAGATTCTTTATGTGAGTCTGGAAGTTGAGTTTACAGTCTAACCAGACACCTAGGTATTTGTAGTTGTCCACATACTCTGGTCAGACCCGTCGAGAGTGGTGATTCTAGTCGGGTGGGCGGGTGCCAGCAGCGTTCGATTGACAAAGCATGCATTTAGTTTTACTAGTGTTTAAGAGCAGTTGGAGGCTACTGAAGGATTGTTGTATGGCATTGAAGCTCGTTTGGAGGTTTGTTAACACAGTGTCCAATGAAGGGCCAGATGTATACAAAATGGTGTCGTCTGCGTAGAGGTGGATCTGAGAGTCACCAGCAGCAAGAGCGACATCATTGATATACACGGAGAAAAGTGTCGGCCCAAGAAGTGAACCCTGTGGCACCCCCCATAGAGACTGCCATAGGTCCAGACAACAGGCCCTCGATTTGACACACTGAACTCTATCTGAGAAGTAGTTGGTGAACCAGCGAGGCAGTCATTTGAGAAACCAAGGCTATTTAGTCTGCCAATAAGAATGCGGTGGTTGACAGAGTCGAAAGCCTTGGCCAGGTCGATGAAGACGGCTGCACAGTACTGTCTATTATCAATCGCGGTTATAATATCGTTTAGGACCTTGAGCGTGGCTGAAGTGCACCCGTGACCAGCTCGAAACCGGATTGCATAGCGGAGAAGGTACGGTGGTATTCGAAATGGTCAATTATCTGTTTGTTAACTTGGCTTTCGAATACTTTCGAAAGGCAGGGCAGGATGGATATAGGTCTGTAGCAATTTGGATCTAGAGTGTCACCCCCTTTGAAGAGGGGATGACCGCGGCAGCTTTCCAATCTCTGGGGATCTCGGACGTTATGAAAGAGAGGTTGAACAGACTAGTAATAGGGGTGTAGCGACAATTTCGGTGACTAGTTTTAGAAAAGAAAGGGTCCAGATTGTCTAGGCCCAGCTGATTTGTAGGGGTCCAGATTTTGCAGGCTTTAAAACATCAGCTGTCTGAATTTGTGTGAAGGAGAAGCGGGGGGCATGGGCAAGTTGCAGCAGAGGTGCAGAGTTGGTGGCGGGTTAGTGGTAGCCAGATGGAAAGCATGGCCAGCTGTAGCAAAATGCTTGTTGAAATTCTCGATTATTGTAGATTTATCGGTGGTGATAGTGTTTCCTAGCCTCAGTGCAGTGGGCAGCTGGGAGGAAGTGCTCTTATTCTCCATGGACTTTACAGTGTCCCAAAACTTTTTGGAGTTAGTGCTACAGGATGCAAATTTCTGTTTGAAAAAAGTTAGCCTTTGCTTTCCTGACTGCTTGTGTATATTGGTTCCTAACTTCCCTGAAAAGTTGCATATCGCGGGAGCTATTTGATGCTAATGCTGTCGCTACAGGATGTTTTGTGCTGGTCAAGGGCAGTCAAGTCTGAGGAGAACCAGGGCCTATATCGGTTCTTAGTTCTGTATTTTTTGAATGGGGGCATGTTTATTTAAGATTGAGAGGAAATTACTTTTAAGGAACAACCAGGCATCCTCTACTGACGGAATGAGATCTATATCCATCCAGGATACCTGGGCCAGGTCAATTAGGAAGGCCTCCTCGCTAAAGTGTTTTAGGGAGCGTTTGACAGTGATGAGGGTGGTCGTTTGACCGCGGACCCGACGGACGCAGGCAATAAGGCAGTGATCGCTGAGATCCTGGTTGAAGACAGCTGAGGTGTATTTAGAGGGTATGTTAGTCAGGATGATATCTATCTCCCCAACCATTAACCCCTTCTCCCCAACCATGTGTCAAGCTGATCTGGCACCTCACCAAAGAGAGTCATGACAACCGTGAATCTTTGCGGTTTTAGATTCACTGTTTAATTGGTTGACTGTGAATGTTTCGGTATAGTTTCACCTGTTAGTTTAATGGGTTAACTCCCCTCACCTGGTTGTCTAGGTCTTAGTAGGAACTCCCCTCACCTGGTTGTCTAGGTCTTAGTAAGGAACTCCGCTCACTGGTTGTCTAGGTCTTAGTAAGGAACTCCCCTCACCTGGTTGTCTAGGTCTTAGTAGGAACTCCGCTCACCTGGTTGTCTAGGGTCTTAGTAAGGAACTCCCCTCACCTGGTTGTCTAGGTCTTAGTAAGGAACTCCCCTCACCTGGTTGTCTAGGTCTTAGTAAGGAACTCCCCTCACCTGGTTGTCTAGGTCTTAGTAAGGAGCTCCCCTCACCTGGTTGTCTAGGTCTTAGTAAGGAACTCCCCTCACCTGGTTGTCTAGGTCTTAGTAAGGAACTCCCCTCACCTGGTTGTCTAGGTCTTAGTAAGGAACTCCCCTCACCTGGTTGTCTAGGTCTTAGTAGGAACTCCCCTCACCTGGTTGTCTAGGTCTTAGTAAGGAACTCCCCTCACCTGGTTGTCTAGGTCTTAGTAAGGAACTCCCCTCACCTGGTTGTCTAGGTCTTAGTAAGGAACTCCCCCTCACCTGGTTGTCTAGGTCTTAGTAAGGAACTCCCCTCACCTGGTTGTCTAGGTCTTAGTAAGGAACTCCCCTCACCTGGTTGTCTAGGTCTTAGTAAGGAACTCCCCTCACCTGGTTGTCTAGGTCTTAGTAAGGAACTCCCCTCACCTGGTTGTCTAGGTCTTAGTAAGGAACTCCCCTCACCTGGTTGTCTAGGTCTTAGTAAGGAACTCCCCTCACCTGGTTGTCTAGGTCTCTGTTGAAATGAAAGACCATTTTCAACAGAGACCATTTCCCAAAAAAAAATGGTAAAGTGGTTATCCCACTGGCTATAGGGTGAATGCACCAATTTGTGAGTCGCTCTGGATAAGAGCGTCTGCTAAATGACGTAAATGTGCCCTTGAGCAAGGCACTTAACCCTAATTGCTCCTGTAAGTCGCTCTGGATAAGAGCGTCTGCTAAATGACTAAAATGTAAAATGTAAATGTACACTAGACCCTCCATTGAATGAGTTAGACTCCCCCTATTTTAATGGGTTGACTGTGATCCTCCAACCATAACAAAAACACTCTTGACGCTCAGATGTCTTGATTCTTGATGCTATGATGATTCTGTTAGTCTTATTGGCTTGTACTGCTATTTTCTCTTCCATGCAGTGCTTTCCGAAAAGGACCACCTTTCTACCATTCAAGGTTTGTATGAATTACAGTACATTAACATTTTCCATTGAGATCCACTAATTGTTTAAACAGTGTTTATCTGAAATATTGATCTCCATCCCACTCCCTCTAGTTACTCTGTGGTGGTTGAGAAGGTACACCAGCCGTGCAGAGGAGGGGGCTCTACGTCCGTTCAGCTGGAGGTCTCTGGCTGCTCTCAGCAGGATTACCGGCAACGTTTCCAAGGTAATGCACCTTCACCTTACTGCCTGGGTCCAGCCCACCATAGAATTACAATGTTATTTCTAATATAATTAAATTCTAATTTTAGGATTTGTATGCACCCCTACCTATCCTTGGGGCATATTCATGGTGGTGTCTACACCTAATACAAATATGTTCTCCACAATAACATACACATTCTCATAACTAAGTAACTCTAAGTCAACCATATGGTATTCCAGGAGTGGATGCTGTGCTACCTCATCTACCCATCTCACCTGACAGATAACTAAGATGTAGAAATACACTGAGTGGACAAAACATTAAGAACACCTTTCTAATATTGAGTTGTATTATAGTTAGTATATGCAGTGTGTAGTATATAGTCTATGTAGTAGTTAGTGTGTAGTGTATATATAGTGTATTGTATTCTAGGACTTGATGCTTGGCTACCCTGTGTATTGTATTCTAGGACTTGATGCTTGGCTACCCTGTATTGTATTCTAGGACTTGATGTTGGCTACCCTGTGTATTGTATTCTAGGACTTGATGCTTGGCTACCCTGTGTATTGTATTCTAGGACTTGATGCTTGGCTACCCTGTGTATTGAATTCTAGGACTTGATGCTTGGCTACCCTGTGTATTGTATTGTATTCTAGGACTTGATGCTTGGCTACTCTGTGTATTGTATTGTATTCTAGGACTTGATGCTTGGCTACTCTGTGTATTGTATTCTAGGACTTGATGCTTGGCTACCCTGTGTATTGTATTCTAGGACTTGATGCTTGGCTACCCTGTGTATTGTATTCTAGGACTTGATGCTTGGCTACCCTGTGTATTGTATTCTAGGACTTGATGCTTGGCTACCCTGTGTATTGAATTCTAGGACTTGATGCTTGGCTACCCTGTGTATTTTATTCTAGGACTTGATGCTTGGCTACCCTGTGTATTGTATTGTATTCTAGGACTTGATGCTTGGCTACTCTGTGTATTGTATTCTAGGACTTGATGCTGTGCTACATCATCTACCCATCTCACCTGACAGAGGAACATCTCTCCTCTCCAGACTGTCTCTGCAGGGTCACAGTTCAGGTACGACTTCCGTCTAACCCTAACCCTTTCTCTGTTAACCCTTTCTCTGTTAACCCTTTCTCTGTTAACCCTTTCTCTGTTAACCCTAACTCTTTCTCTGTTAACCCTTTCTCTGTTAACCCTAACCCTTTCTCTGCTAACCCTTTCTCTGTTAACCCTTTCTCTGTTAACCCTTTCTCTGTTAACCCTCTCTCTGTTAACCCTCTCTCTGTTAACCCTTTCTCTGTTAACCCTTTCTCTGTTAACCCTTTCTCTGTTAACCCTTTCTCTGTTAACCCTAACTCTTTCTCTGTTAACCCTTTCTCTGTTAACCCTAACCCTTTCTCTGTTAACCCTTTCTCTGTTAACCCTTTCTCTGTTAACCCTAACCCCTTTCTCTGTTAACCCTTTCTCTGTTAACCCTTTCTCTGTTAACCCTTTCTCTGTTAACCCTAACTCTTTCTCTGTTAACCCTTTCTCTGTTAACCCTAACCCTTTCTCTGTTAACCCTTTCTCTGTTAACCCCTTTCTCTGTTAACCCTAACCCTTTCTCTGTTAACCCTTTCTCTGTTAACCCTTTCTCTGTTAACCCTTTCTCTGTTAACCCTAACTCTTTCTCTGTTAACCCTTTCTCTGTTAACCCTCTCTCTGTTAACCCTCTCTCTGTTAACCCTTTCTCTGTTAACCCTTTCTCTGTTAACCCTTTCTCTGTTAACCCTTTCTCTGTTAACCCTTTCTCTGTTAACCCTCTCTCTGTTAACCCTTTCTCTGTTATGGGTGGTCCTCTGTAGCTCAATTGGTAGAGCATGAACGCTGTACGCCAGGGTAGTGGGTTCGATCCTCATGCACCATGACTGTAAGTCGCTTTAGATAAAAGCGTCTGCTAAATGGCATGTTATATTTATATTGAACCCTTGCTCTGCTAACCCTTTACTTCTCATCTCTCCTCTTTCTCTCTAATCTGTTCATCTTTAGGAGATTATTTTAAGCAGATGGATATCATCACGAGAACGGACAGAGACGGACGAACATATGACATGACATCTTAATTTTTTGTCTGCTGTGTACATAGTGTCTTCAGAAAGTATTCACACCCCTTGACATTTTCCACATTTTGTTACGTTACAGCCTGAATTTAAAATGGGTAACATTTTGATTTTGTGTCACTGGCCTACACACAATACCCCATAATGTCAAAGTGGAATTATGTTTTTAGACATTTTTAAAAATTAATAACAATTTAAACTGAAATGTCTTGTATTTAACTACTTTGTTATGGCAAGCCTACATAATTTCAGGAGTACACATTTTGCTTAAGTCACATAAGTTGCATGGACTCACTCTGTGTGCAATAATAGTGTTTAACATGATTTTGAATGACTACCTCATCTCTGTACCCCACACATACAATCATCTGTAAGGTCCCTCAGTCGAGCAGTGAATTTCAAGCACAGATTTAACCACAAAGACCAGGGAGGTTTTCCAATGCCTCACAAAGAAGAGCACCTATTGGTAGATGGGTAAAAAATAAAAGAAGCAGACATTGAATATCCCTTTGAGCATGGTGAAGTTATTAATTACACTTTGGATGGTGTATAAATACACCCAGTCACTACAAGATACAAGCGTCCTTCCTAACTCAGTTACCGGAGAGGAAGGAAACCGCTCAGGATTTCACCATGAGGCCAATGGTGATTTAAAAACAGTTTAATGGCTGTGATCGGAGAAAACTGAGGATAGATCAACAACATTGTAGTTACTCCACAATACTAACCTAAATCACAGAGTGAAAAGAAGGAAGCCTGTACAGAATAAAAATATTCCAAAACATGCATCCGGTTTGTAATAAGGCACCAAAAACTGCAGAAAATGTGGCAAAGAAATTCACTTTATGTCCTGAATACAAAGCGTTCTGTTTGGGGCAAATCCAACACAACACTGAGTACCACTCTTCATATTTTCAAGCATGGTGGTGGCTGCATCATGTTATGGGTATGCTTGTCATCGGCAAGGACTAGGGAGTTTGTTATGATGAAATGAAACGGAATAGAGCTAAGAACAGGCTAAATCCTAGAGGAAAACTTGGTTCAGTCTGCTTTCCACCAGACACTGGGAGACAAATTCACCTTTCAGCAGGCAATAACCTAAAAAACAAGGACAAATATATACTGGAGTTGCTTACCAATACGACATTGAATGTTCCTGAGTGGCCTAATTATAGTTTTGACTTAAATCGGCTTGACAATCTGTGGCAAGACTTGAAAATGGCTATCTAGCAATGATCAACAACAAACTTGACACAGCTTGAAGAATTTTAAGAAGAATATTGTACTATCCAGGTGTGCAAAGCTCTTAGACTTACCCAGAAAGACTCACAGCTGTAATCGCTGCCAAAGTTGACTCTTAACGTTTTGATTCGGGGAGCTGAATACTTATGTAAATGAGATGTCAGTATTTAATTTTCAATGAATTAGCAAAAATGTCTAAAAACATGTTTTCACTTTGTCACTTGGGGTGTTGTGTGTAGATGGGTGAGAAAATAATGATTTGAATTCATGCTGTAACAACAATGTGGAATAAGTCAAGGGGTATGAATACTTTCTGAAGGCCCTCCATCCATTTCAGTGACTGATTTTCAGTGGAATTTAGTGTTGTAACTATCAATCAAGCATCAATAAACATTGTTTTTGAACATGCTTTTTAACAACTTTTCTATTTGTGAAAGTAAAAGTAAAAAAATTGAGATTATCATTAAGAATATGCTATAAATTGTCTTGTCTTAATCCATTAGCTCTGTGTGTGTGTAAAGGGTGATGGTCTCTAGAGAGAGACCTGGGTAGTGGTTGGCGCAGGTAATGGTCTCTAGAGGAGACCTGGGTAATTGGTTGGCGCAGGTAATGGTCTCTAGAGGACCTGGGTAATTGGTTGGGCGCAGGTAATGGTCTCTAGAGGAGACCTGGGTAATTGGTTGGCGCAGGTAATGGTCTCTAGAGGAGACCTGGGTAATTGGTTGGCGCAGGTAATGGTCTCTAGAGGAGACCTGGGTAATTGGTTGGCGCAGGTAATGGTCTCTGAGGAGACCTGGTAATTGGTTGGCGCAGTGGTCGAAGGCATGTAATGTAAATGTAATTCCCAGTGTTCTAGTGTAGGAAGACAACATGGCCTCGCTGTCAATCAAATAACATTTTATTTGTCACATGCTTCATAAACAACAGGTGGAGACTAACAGTGAAATGCTGACTTATGGGCCATTTCCAACAATGCAAGAGAAAAGTTTAGAAAGATAACACGAGGAATAAATACACAATGAGTAACGATAACTTGGCTATATACATGGAGTACCAGTACGAGTCCATGTGCAGGGCTACGAGGTAATGGAGGTAGATATGTTCTTATAACTAGGAATAAAGGGACTGATAATAACTAACCTAACCTAACCTAACCCTAAACCCCTAACCAGATAGTAACTAACCTAACCCTAACCCTAACCTAACCTAGCCCTAGCCTAACTCAGATAGTAACTAACCCTAACCCTAACCCTAACTCCCTAACCCAGATAGTAACTAACCTAACCCTAGCCCACTCAGATAGTAACTAACCCTAACCCAGATAGTAACTAACCCTAGCAGATAGTAACTAACCCTAACCAGATAGTAACTAACCTAACGCCTACCAGATAGTAACTAACCTAACCCAGATAGTAACTAACCTAACCCTAACCCAGATAGTAACTAACCCTAACCTAGCCCCAACTAGCCCTAGCCCTAGCCCTAACCCAGATAGTAACTAGCCTAACCTAAAAGCAGCAGCAGCTTATGGGTAGCAGTAAGAACATTGGGCCGTATACGCATAAATTAGTTAAAACATTTTAAATATCAAGACCCGTTCGAACAGACCGAGGACAACTAGCCACGTTCCATATAGACCTGGTCGGATCCAGACCCCGCCGATCCGAGTGAGGGAAGCAGCAGAAAAGTATATTTTTAAGCTACATTATTAACCTCTGAAAGTATTTTTTAAGATGGTCATTAACATGGATCATATAGCTATTTGGACCCCTGTAGGTATAATAATGATAATGATAATAATGATAATAAATATTTGATAAAATACTGAATTTAGCTTTTACTACTACGTCCCATAGAGACAGATTGAATAACACATTGTGGTTTTTGCACAACTGAAGAATTTCTGCACAAACTGTCAGAAACCGTCTCAGGGAAGCTCATCAGCGTGCTCGTCATCCTAACCAGGGTCTTGACCTGACTGTAGTTCGGCGTCGTAACCGACTTCAGTGGGAAAATGCTCACCTTCGATGGCCACTGGCACGCTGGAGAAGTGTGCTCTTCATGGATGAATCCCAGTTTCAACTATACCGGGTAGACAGCGTGTATGGCGTTGTGTGGGTGAGCGGTTTGCTGATGTCAACGTTGTGAACAGAGTGCCCCATGGTGGCAGTGGGGTTATGGTATGGGCAGGCATAAGCTAGTGCCCCATGGGGCGGTGGGGTTATGGTATAGGCAGGGATAAGCTAGTGCCCCATGGGGCGGTGGGGTTTGGTATGGGCAGGGATAAGCTAGTGCCCCATGGTGGCGGTGGGGTTATGGTATGGGCAGGGATAAGCTAGTGCCCCATGGTGGCGGTGGGGTTATGGTATAGGCAGGGATAAGCTAGTGCCCCATGGTGGCGGTGGGTTATGGTATGGGCAGGGATAGCTAGTGCCCCATGGTAGCGGTGGGGTTATGGTTAGGCAGGGATAAGCTACGGACAACAAACACAGTTGCATTTTATCGATTGCAAGCTCCTCAGGCCCCAACCTAACCCTAACCCATTGTAGTGCCATTCAACCTGCGCCATCACCTCATGTTTCAGCATGATAATGCACGGCCCCATGTCGCAAGGATCTGTACACAATTCCTGGAAGCTGAAAATGTCCCAGATCTTCCATGGCCTGCATACTCACCAGACATGTCACCCATTGAGGGATGCTCTGGCTCAGCGTGTACGACAGCGTGTTCCATTTCCCACCAACATCCAGCAACTTCACACAGCCATTGAAGAGGAGTGGGACAACATTCCATAGCCACAATCAACAGCCTGATCAACTCTATGGAGATGTGTCAAGCTCTCATAAGGCAAATGGGGTCACACCAGATACTGACTGGTTTTCTGATCCACGCCCCTACTTTTTAAAGTATCTGTGACCAACAGATGCATATCTGTATTCCCAGTCATGTGAAATCCATAGATTAGGGCCTAATGAATTCATTTCAATTGTACTGATTTCCTTATATGAACTGTAACTCAGTCAAATCTTTGAAATTGTTGCATGTTGCGTTTATATTTTTGTTCAGTGTAGTTTGTAGCCCAAACTGTTTGGATTCCATAGAGTGGTCATATTAGGTTGTAGGCCAAACAGTTCGGACGCTACAGACGTTTTTGTGAGAAGACCGATTTTTGGGATGTCTCCTGGTCTGACAAAACAGCGCTGTAGCAGATGCTTAAGGCCGACATAGGCGGATGTGGTGGATTGAGATGCAGCCCAGGCCGACATAGGCGGATGTGGTGGATTGAGATGCAGCCCATAAAACACATCAGGCTTAAAGGGACATTAAAAACAATTTCTACTTCATGTTCATCATCTCCAGCTCCACTCCACCATCAACATGTGAAAATGGCTCGTTTCTGTTTTTAGTAAAAAAGATGAGGAAGATAAGTGTTTCCAATGACATCATCACTGTGCATCGTGTGATTTTAACCAAGTAGAGGAGGCATTGCCTACTAATTGGTTGATGAGTGGTGCTGGAGATTATGAATATAAAGTAGATTATTTTCTTTTTTCTTTAAACTGACAGATTTTGAAGGGGATTTTTTTATTATGTTACTTAGATCAATAGACTAAAAGCTACTTTATTAACGGAGCTGATAAAAGCGAGGGACATGAGGTAGAGAGGTGATGCTCTAGCAGGTGCTGTGTGAATGCTACTGTGAGTGTGAGCGAGTGACACGGAAACAGGGAGGGAGAGACTAAAGACACCAACCATCCAACCAACCAACCAACCATCCAACCAACCAACCAACCAACCAACCAAGCCGACTTGCGCTATAGTAGATGAATAGCTTCCATAGCTTGGTTATTGATCATCCAATATGATTACACCTGTCTTTACTGCATCAAACCAGGAGAAGCTCGTTAAGCTAGCTAGCTAGGCTAATTGAAGCTGCATTCTCGTACTACAGAGTTACAAATAACAACTCCATTATTAAGTAGCAGCCTACCTATTGCCTCTTGGTCCTTCTCCTTCCGATTATATCTCCTAACTTCTGCCACACGGAGCCTCCTGACTGTAGCCTATTGCTGCTTTGATGACTTCTGATTGGCCAACTACAAGCTACACGCGTCACGCGTCCACGCGTCACGCTCCATTCTTGTGAAAAGCAAGAGCAGCGCATAAATTATACCATTTCTCTCTCTCTACTGCAGCAGTCACGTTCGGATTTGTATTGGTCCTTCCGGACAAGTCTGTTAAAATGGCACATACCCTGATAATCGATCCACCCAAACCCGTGAGATAATTTAGAATTCTGGATCCGGACCCATTTGTGTCCCGTCTCGGGTATTCGGGTACAGGTGGATCCGTGAAGACCTCTACCTGGATGGCAGGGAGCTCGGCCCCAGTGATGTAGTGAGCCGTACGCACCGCCTTCTATAGCGCCTTGCAGTCCGGTGCCTTCCAGTTGCCGTACCAGGCGGTGATGCAGACAGTCAAGATGCCCAATGGCAGCTTAGAACCTTTTGAGGATCTGAGGGCCCATGCCAAATCTTTTTCACCCTCCTGAGGGGGGAAGAGGCATTGTTGTACCTTCTTCACGACTGTGTTGGTGTGTTTTGGACGATGTTAATTCCTTAGTGATGTGGACACGAGGAACGAAAGCTCTCGACCCACTCACTACAGCCCCGTTGATGTGGATGAGGGGCCTGCTCAGCCCTCTGTTTCCTGTAGTCCATGACCAGTTCCTTTGTCTTGATCACGTTGAGGGAGAGGTTGTTGTCCTGGCACCACACGGCCAGGTCTCTGACCTGCTCCCTATAGGCTGTCTCATCGTTGTTGGTGATCAGGCCTACCAACGTCGTGTTGTCAGCAAACTTAATGATGGTGTTGGAGTCGTGCCTGGCCATGCAGTCGTGGGTGAACAGGGAGTACAGGAGGGGACTGAGCACGCACCCCTGAGGAGCCCCCGTGTTGAGGATCAGTGTGGCAGATGTGTTGTTACCTACCCTTACCACCTGGCGTCGGCCCGTCAGCAAGTCCAGGATCCATTTGCAGAGGGAGGTGTTTAGTCCCAGGGTCCTTAGCTTAGTGATGAGCTCTGAGGGCACAATAGAGATTGCATCATCTGTGGATCTGTTGGGGGCAGTATGTGAATTGGAGTGAGTCCAGGGTTTCTGGGATGATGGTCACAACATGGTCATTTTAACTCATGTTCTGTGTAGCGCTGCGACTGCCTCAGTCTCTGTCCTCTTGTATCAAACAGTCAAGCCTTCTCTCCTCCTCATCCTTCCTCCGTCTCTCTAACAGGATACAGTATCTCCCTGCACATTGTGATGTATTTACTATGTAGTATTAACAGGACTGTCCACTATATAAAAGTAGTTATGTGATATCTCCCTGCACATTGTGATGTATTTACTATGTAGTATTAACAGGACTGTCCACTATATAGAAGTAGTTATGTGATATCTCCCTGCACATTGTGATGTATTTACTATGTAGTATTAACAGGACTGTCCACTATATAAAAGTAGTTATGTGATATCTCCCTGCACATTGTGATGTATTTACTATGTAGTATTAACAGGACTGTCCACTATATAAAAGTAGTTATGTGATATCTCCCTGCACATTGTGATGTATTTACTATGTAGTATTAACAGGACTGTCCACTATATAGAAGTAGTTATGTGATATCTCCCTGCACATTGTGATGTATTTACTATGTAGTATTAACAGGACTGTCCACTATATAAAAAGTAGTTCTGTGATATCTCCCTGCACATTGTGGTGTATTTCCAGGCTCTCTTGATCCTGGGCAGGGACAGAAGCTCTGAGTGAACTGGTCTTTGGTCAGAGAACCTTTCCCCTGTGTTGCTAGCACACAGTTTAGAAACATCAGGGTGTAGTTGTAGCAGTTGTGGGTCTCCTCATTAAACCTACAGGACCAGAAGATAAACATGTTCATTACAATACTTTAATACAATACCTCAATGCTAAAACAACTGTTCCTCTGTCAGTAATACAGTAATATACTTTATCAACTGTTCCTCTGTCAGTAATACAGTAATATACCTTATCAACTGTGCCTCTGTCAGTAATACAGCAATATACTTTATCAACTGTTCCTCTGTCAGTAATGCAGTAATATACTTTATCAACTGTTCCTCTGTCAGTAATACAGTAATATACTTTATAAACTGTTCCTCTGTCAGTAATACAGTAATATACTTTATCAACTGTTCCTCTGTCAGTAATACAGTAATATAGACTTTATCAACTGTTCCTCTGTCAGTAATACAGTAATATATTTTAACAACTGTTCCTCTGTCAGTAATACAGTAATATACTTTATCAACTGTTCCTCTGTCAGTAATACAGTAATATACTTTATCAACTGTTCCTCTGTCAGTAATACAGTAATATACTTTATCAACTGTTCCTCTGTCAGTAATACAGTAATATACTTTATCAACTGTTCCTCTGTCAGTAATACAGTAATAGATTTGAACAACTGTTCCTCTGTCAGTAATACAGTAATAGATTTGAACAACTGTTCTCTCTGTCAGTAATACAGTAATATACTTTATCAACTGTTCCTCTGTCAGTAATACAGTAATAGATTTGAACAACTGTTCCTCTGTCAGTAATACAGTAATATACTTTATCAACTGTTCCTCTGTCAGTAATACAGTAATAGATTTGAACAACTGTTCCTCTGTCAGTAATACAGTAATATACTTTATCAACTGTTCCTCTGTCAGTAATACAGTAATATACTTTATCAACTGTTCCTCTGTCAGTAATACAGTAATATATTTGAACAACTGTTCCTCTGTCAGTAATACAGTAATAATTTATCAACTGTTCCTCTGTCAGTAATACAGTAATATATTTTAACAACTGTTCCTCTGTCAGTAATACAGTAATATACTTTATCAACTGTTCCTCTGTCAGTAAACAGTAATATACTTTATCAACTGTTCCTCTGTCAGTAATACAGTAATAATTTATCAACTGTTCCTCTGTCAGTAATACAGTAATATATTTGAACAACTGTTCCTCTGTCAGTAATACAGTAATAATTTATCAACTGTTCCTCTGTCAGTAATACAGTAATATATTTTAACAACTGTTCCTCTGTCAGTAATACAGTAATATACTTTATCAACTGTTCCTCTGTCAGTAATACGTAATATACTTTATCAACTTTTCCTCTGTCAGTAATACAGTAATATACTTTATCAACTGTTCCTCTGTCAGTAATACAGTAATATACTTTATCAACTGTTCCTCTGTCAGTAATACAGTAATATATTTTAACAACTGTTCCTCTGTCAGTAATACAGTAATATACTTTATCAACTGTTCCTCTGTCAGTAATACAGTAATATACTTTATCAACTGTTCCTCTGTCAGTAATACAGTAATATACTTTATCAACTGTTCCTCTGTCAGTAATACAGTAATATACTTTATCAACTGTTCCTCTGTCAGTAATACAGTAATAGATTTGAACAACTGTTCCTCTGTCAGTAATACAGTAATAGATTTGAACAACTGTTCCTCTGTCAGTAATACAGTAATATACTTTATCAACTGTTCCTCTGTCAGTAATACAGTAATAGATTTGAACAACTGTTCCTCTGTCAGTAATACAGTAATATACTTTATCAACTGTTCCTCTGTCAGTAATACAGTAATAGATTTGAACAACTGTTCCTCTGTCAGTAATACCGTAATATACTTTATCAACTGTTCCTCTGTCAGTAATACAGTAATAGATTTGAACAACTGTTCCTCTGTCAGTAATACAGTAATATACTTTATCAACTGTTCCTCTGTCAGTAATACAGTAATATACTTTATCAACTGTTCCTCTGTCAGTAATACAGTAATATATTTGAACAACTGTTCCTCTGTCAGTAATACAGTAATAATTTATCAACTGTTCCTCTGTCAGTAATACAGTAATATATTTTAACAACTGTTCCTCTGTCAGTAATACAGTAATATACTTTATCAACTGTTCCTCTGTCAGTAATACAGTAATATACTTTATCAACTGTTCCTCTGTCAGTAATACAGTAATATACTTTATCAACTGTTCCTCTGTCAGTAATACAGTAATATACTTTATCAACTGTTCCTCTGTCAGTTACAGTAATATACTTTATCAACTGTTCCTCTGTCAGTAATACAGTAATATACTTTATCAACTGTTCCTCTGTCAGTAATACAGTAATATACTTTATCAACTGTTCCTCTGTCAGTAATACAGTAATATATTTTAACAACTGTTCCTCTGTCAGTAATACAGTAATATACTTTATCAACTGTTCCTCTGTCAGTAATACAGTAATATACTTTATCAACTGTTCCTCTGTCGACTACAGTAATAATTTATCAACTGTTCCTCTGTCAGTAATACAGTAATATATTTGAACAACTGTTCCTCTGTCAGTAATACAGTAATAATTTATCAACTGTTCCTCTGTCAGTAATACAGTAATATATTTGAACAACTGTTCCTCTGTCAGTAATACAGTAATAATTTATCAACTGTTCCTCTATCAGTAATACAGTAATATATTTTAACAACTGTTCCTCTGTCAGTAATACAGTAATATACTTTATCAACTGTTCCTCTGTCAGTAATACAGTAATATACTTTATCAACTGTTCCTCTGTCAGTAATACAGTAATATACTTTATCAACTGTTCCTCTGTCAGTAATACAGTAATATACTTTATCAACTGTTCCTCTGTCAGTAATACAGTAATATACTTTATCAACTGTTCCTCTGTCAGTAATACAGTAATAATTTATCAACTGTTCCTATATCAGTAATACAGTAATAGGATCTTAAAGTTCAATACTGAAGGTGCACCTTTTGTATGCTGGGTCCCACATCTCGGCGTCTGAGAACTTGTTGAGGTATTGGTCCCACTGGTTGAGGAGGTTGAACATGTCTGGTTGGATCAGGGAATACTGATACACATCTCCCAGCCTCGCTGGTCTGCCGGACCCTGGCTTAGTGTAGTTGAACACCAGTCCTATAGAACAAATACACTGACTGTCAGTATTGCGTATGCAGTTTTAGTCTTAATGACATGTTGATGTTAAATTGTGAAGGGAAGTTGTAGCATGTACAGCTACAGTATGTGTGGAAATGGAACCTAACATTAGTGTCTGTGATCCCAGTGTGTAGGTCTGAGCCTCCATCAAACTCCTAAACACAGCAATATCAATCTACAGTCAATCTCTTGGTTTGGTCATATATTGTCTGTAATCCCAGTAGTCCTAACCCTAACTCCCTAAACACAGCAATATCAATCTACAGTCAATCTCTGTAGATTGGTCATATATTGTCTGTATCCCAGTAGTCCTAACCTAACTCCTAAACACAGCAATATCAATCTACAGTCAATCTCTGTAGATTGGTCATATATTGTCTGTAATCCCAGTAGTCCAACTCCTAAACACAGCAATATGATGTGTGGAACAGCTGTCCATGGGTTAGGGGTTAGTCCTAAGGGGTTAGGGTTCATCTGCTAAGAATTGCATGTTGCCTTTACACCAACACAGTAGTCATTGGTTACCTGAGGTTGTTTTTCCTCAGCAGGTGCGACCAGGAAGCAGCATGGAGTCTTGTGTCCATTAGAAAATGGGTTGGGGATACTGATAGAGCCTGCTCCAGCCTGCCACCGATGAAGCTCACTCCACACTCTGGACATTTCTCTGGGACGTAGAAACAGAAGATATCCTTCTGACAGTGGCTGAACTTAATCACACTCTTTTCTCCATGGAAACAGAGCAAATAGAGCTTCCTACTAGGTAGCTTACTAAGTTCCCCTACCCAGTGCTAGGTCTTCGCCGAGACGAACACCCTAGCAGGAGAGCAGGGTAATTTAACCTCTCTGGTCTGTGACGCTCAACTCACACAACCTTCTCATTTGTCACAGATCGTCTGGGGCCTATCAGGTTGCACCTATCCTGTCCCCATACTCCTCTGTTCGGCAGTCCTGTGTTTTGCTCAGTCCTTAGCTCACAGTAAAGGGTTAGGGTTAGGGTCAGTCCTATACTGTCTAGGCAGCTCACTGTAAAGGGTTAGGGTCAGTATTATACTGTCTAGGCAGCTCACTGTAAAGGGTTAGGGTCAGTCCTATACTGTCTAAATAGCTCACTGTAAAGGGTTAGGGTCAGTCCTATACTGTCTAGGCAGCTCACTGTAAAGGGTTAGGGTCAGTCCTATACTGTCTAAATAGCTCACTGTAAAGGGTTAAGTTAAGTCCTATAACACATGGTGTGGTGTGGTGTTGTCAATAACACATGGTGTGGTGTTGTCAATAACACATGATTTGGTGTTGTCAATAACACATGGTGTGGTTTTGTCAATAACACATGGTGTGGTGTTGTCAATAACACATGGTGTGGTTTTGTCAATAACACATGATTTGGTGTTGTCAATAACACATGGTGTGGTGTTGTCATAACACATGGTGTGGGGTTATCAATAACACATGGTGTGGTGTTGTCAATAACACATGGTGTGGTGTTATCAATAACACATGGTGTGGTGTTGTCAATAACACATGGTGTGGTGTTGTCAATAACACATGGTGTGGTGTGGTGTTGTCAATAACACATGGTGTGGTGTTGTCAATAACACATGGTGTGGTGTTGTCAATAACACATGGTGTGGTGTTGTCAATAACACATGGTGTGGTTTGTCAATAACACATGATTTGGTGTTGTCAATAACACATGGTGTGGTGTTGTCAATAACACATGGTGTGGTGTTGTCAATAACACATGGTGTGGTGTTGTCAATAACACATGGTGTGGTATTCAATGTGTGTTGTCAATAACACATGGTGTGGTGTGGTGTTGTCAATGACACATGGTGTGGTGTTGTCAATAACACATGGTGTGGTGTTGTCAATAACACATGGTGTTTGTGTTGTGTTATCAATAACACATGGTGTGGTGTTCAATAACACATGGTGTAGTGTGGTGTTGTCAATAACACATGGTGTGGTGTGGTCAATAACACATGGTGTGGTGTGTCAATAACACATGGTGTGGTGTGGTGTTGTCAATAACACATGGTGTGGTGTGGTGTTGTCAATAACATGGTGTAGTGTGGTGTTATCCAATAACACATGGTGTGTGTGGTGTTGTCAATAACACATGGTGTGGTGTGGTGTGTCAATAACACATGGTGTAGTGTGGTGTTGTCAATAACACATGGTGTTGTGGTGTTGTCAATAACACATGGTGTGGTGTGGTCAATAACACATGGTGTGGTGTTGTCAATAACACATGGTGTGGTGTGGTGTTGTCAATAACACATGGTGTAGTGTGGTGTTGCCAATAACACATGGTGTGGTGTTGTCAATAACACATGGTGTGGTGTTGTCAATAACACATGGTGTAGTGTTGTCAATAACACATGGTGTGGTGTTGTCAATAACACATGGTGTGGTTTTTGTCAATACCACATGGTGTGGTGTTGTCAATAACACATGGTGTGGTGTTGTGTTGTCAATAACACATGGTGTGGTAGTTGTCAATAACACATGGTGTGGTGTTGTCAATAACACATGGTGTGGTGTTGTCAATAACACATGGTGTGGTGTTGTCCAATAACACATGGTGTGGTGTTGTCAATAACACATGGTGTGGTGTGGTGTTGTCAATAACACATGGTGTGGTGTTGTCAATAACACATGGTGTGGTGTTTTTAATAACACATGGTGTGGTGTTGTCTAATAACACACGTGGTGTGGTGTTGTCAATAACACATGGTGTGGTGTGGTCAATAACACATGGTGTGGGTGTTGTCAATAACACATGGTGTGGTGTGGTGTTGTCAATAACACATGGTGTGGTGTTGTCAATAACACATGGTGTGGGTGCCAATAGTGGTGTCAATAACACATGGTGTGGTGTGGTGTTGTCAATAACACATGGTGTAAGTGTGGTGTTGTCAATAACACATGGTGTGGTGTGGTGTTGTCAATAACACATGGTGTGGTGTTGTCAATAACACATGGTGTAGTGTGTGTTGTCAATAACACATGGTGTTGTGTGGTGTTGTCATACTTAACACATGGTGTGGTGTGGTCACTAACACGTGGGTGGTGTTGTCAATAACACATGGTGTGGTGTGGTCAATAACACATGGTGTGGTGTTGTCAATAACACATGGTGTGGTGTGGTGTTGTCAATAACACATGGTGTGGTGTTGTCAATAACACATGGTGTGGTGTGGTGTTGTCAATAACACATGGTGTGGTGTTGTCAATAACACGTGGTGTGGTGTTGTCAATAACACATGGTGTGGTGTGGTCAATAACACATGGTGTGGTGTTATCAATAACACATGGTGTGGGTGTGGTGTTGTCAATAACACATGGTGTGGTGTTGTCAATAACACATGGTGTGGTGTGGTGTTGTCAATAACACATGGTGTGGTGTGGTGTTGTCAATAACACATGGTGTAGTGTGGTGTTGTCAATAACACATGGTGTGGTGTTGTCAATAACACATGGTGTGATGTGGTGTATCAATAACACATGGTGTAGTGTGGTATCAATAACACATGGTGTTAAATAAATTGGTGTTGTCAATAACACATGGTGTGGTGTGTGCAATAACACATGGTGTGGTGTTGTCTAACACGTGGTGTGGTGTTGTCAATAACACATGGTGTGGTGTTGTCAATAACACATGGTGTGGTAAGTGTTGTCAATAACACATGGTGTGGTGTTGTCAATAACACATGGTGTGAGTGTTGTCAATAACACATGTTGTGTGTATGTGTTGTCAATAACACATGGTGTGGTGTTATAATAACACATGGTGTGGTGTTGTCAATAACACATGGTGTGTGTTGTCAATAACACATGGTGTGGTGTGGTGTTGTCTAACACATGGTGTGTGTGTTGTCAACACACATTGGTGTGGTGTTATCAATAACACATGGTGTGGTGTTGTCAATCACATGGTGTGGTGTTGTCAATAACACATGGTGGTGGTGTTGTCAATAACACATGGTGTGGTGTTGTCAATAACGCATGGTGTGGTGTTGTCAATAACACATGGTGTGGTGTGGTGTTATCAATAAACATGGTGTGGTTTGTCAATAACACATGGTGTGGTGTTATGCAATAACACATGGAGGTGTGGTGTTGTCAATAACACATGGTGT